>NC_135957.1:75479946-75621528 GCF_053455715.1 Rhinoraja longicauda
ACTGGATTTTATCTTGCACTAAACGTTATTCCCTTTATCAGAACCAGGGCCCACAGTTTAAGAATGAGGGGTAGACCATTTAGATCGGAGATGAGGAAAAACTTTTTCACTCAGAGTTGTAAATCTGTGGAATTATCTGCCTCAGAAGGCAGTGGAGGATAATTCTATGGATGCTTTCAAGAGAGAGTTAGATAGAGCTCTTAATGATAGCGGAGTCAGGGGGTATGGGGAGAGGGCAGGAACGGGTACTGATTGTGGATGATCAGCCATGATCACATTGAATGGCGGTGCTGGCTCGAAGGGCCGAATGGCCTCCTCCTGCACCTATTGTCTATTGGAGACTGTGGATGGCTTGATTGTAATCATGTATTGTCTTTCCTCTGAAGATAAACACAAATGCTGGAGTAACTCAGCGGGACAGGCAGCATCTCTGAAGAGAAGGAATGGGTGACATTTCGGGTCGAGACCCTTCTTCAGACTAGTCAGGGGAAAGGGAAACAAGAGCTATAAACAGTGATGTAGAGTGATACAGAACAAATGAATGAAAGATATGTAAAAAAAGTAACAATGATAAAGGAAACAGGCCATTGTTAGCTGCTTTTGCTGGGTGAGGATGGTAACCTGGGGTGACTTGGGTGGGGGAGGGATGGAGAGAGAGGGTGTGCAGGGTTTACATGAAGTTAGAGAAATTAATATTCATACCGCTGGGATGTAAGCTGCCCAAGCGAAATATGAGATGCTGTTCCTCCAACTTGCGATTAGCCTCACTCTTGACAATAGAGGAGGCCTAGGACAGAAAGGTCAGTGTGGGAATGGGAAGGAGAATTAATGTGCTGACTGGTTCGCGTACAACCAAAGCTCGTCACCACACCTTGGCACAGGTGACAACAAACTAAACTCAAACATCTTCCGCCTGCTCAGTAAATTCAACGTTTCGGCAGGTTGCTTTTGAGGTTTTATGTGCGGTCTTTGATTTTCGCCCCACGCCGAGGTCTTTCTCTGACTGTCCAATTACTGGCCCATTAACAGCACATAAATGTCTGCAATTTCAAACAAGTTTTGCAGACTTCAAGGCCACACTTGGAACACTGAGAAACCCCTTGTGGCCTTGAGAGAAACAAAGCCAGATGCAATTTTTTTGATTAGTTTGATAGACAAGATTGCCACTTTCTGATATTAAGCACCAAATGAACTTTGTATTCTGCTGGAGTAGTTTAGCTTGGTCTGGAGATACAGTGCGGGAACAGGCCCTTCAGCCTACCGAGACCGCGCCAACCAGTGATCCCCGCACATTATCACCATCCTACACACACTTGGGACAATTTACATTTATACCAAGCCAATTAACCTACAGATCTTTGGAGTGTAGGAGGAAACCGAAGATCTCACAGCAGGTCACGGGGAGAACGTACAAACTCCGTACTGACGGCACCCGTGGTCGGGATCAAACCCGGGTTGAGTTTATTGTCACATGAACCTGTACCACAATTAACCTACAAACCTGAACACCTTTGGAGTGTGGGAGGAAACCGAAGATCTCGGAGAAAACCCACGCAGGTCACGGGAAGAAACGCATAAAATCTGTACAGACTATCTGTCTGGACTACAGTCTGAACTCTACCGCTGAGCCACGTGCAGGTCATTCCAATTTATAAAGCAGTTATACCACACACAGACTTTGAATAAGGATGTTTTTTTCTAATCCAGGAATAAGGAAGTATGAATTCAGATCATATATATGACAATACTATATCCTCAGGCCACATGAATTATTGACAGAATTATAAATAGATATAACTTACTGAATACATAATGGGCCGTTTTGTGTCTCAAATTTCTGATGGACTTAATTATGACCATGTACAAAACTATGAGAGGAATAGATCGGGTAGATGCATAGAGTCTCTTGCCCAGAGAAGATGAGCCAAGAACGAGAAGACGTAGGTTTAAGGTGAAGGGGAAAAGATTTAATTGGAACCTGTGGGATAACTTTTTCACACAAAGCATGGTGGGTGTATGGAACGAGCTGCCAGAGGATGTAGTCGAGGCAGGTACTATCACAACATTTAAGGAACATTTAGACAGGTACATGGATAGGACAGGTTTGGAAGGATATGGGCCTAAAGCAGGCAGGTGGGACTAGTGCAGATGGACATGTTGGCCGATGTGGGCAAGTTGGACCGAAGGGCCTGTTTCCATTCTGTATGAGTCTATGACACTAATTGGAAGCACTAAATTTGTATAGCAATGGGACACCAGTAACCACTACTTTTATTAGATAGGTGATTGGAAAAAACAAGATTTAATTGGATATTAGGGGATTAAGAGAAGGGGAAATGTGGATCGGCTAAGAGGTAGCAGATTTTTGAAATGGAGATCAGAGGCTCAGAACAAAGACAGGGGAGTGGACTTGATGGGCCAAATGGCCTAATACTGCTCCTAGAACCTATGAACTTAGGAAGTGGTCTCAGGAGTGAATAGCTCTGGACCACGTTGTACCAGAGTGACCTAGAGCACCTGTACTGTTCCGAATGGAAGTTTGCACGGGCAATGATATTATCCTGCATGGCCCTACTATGCTAAAGGAGGCATGGGTGCGACGTGGATGGCACAAACCAGGAAGTGGCTGTTCAAATTTCCGCACGGGTGTCGAGTTTCACAGGAGCCTGGCAAAGGAGCGGCACTCTTCAAGGGATTGTCTCGGCAGAATGTTCAATAGCAAGCCAAGTTGTTCACTGTTTTCAAAATTATCCTTCGTTGCAGTTGCCAAGAGCTCCAATGCAAAGAGATGGCACGGCTTCCAACATCGTGTAGGCATTAGAAACATAGAAACATAGACAATAGGTGCAGGAGTGTTGTGAATCTGTGGAATTCTCTGCCTCAGAAGGCAGTGGAGGCCAATTCTCTGAATGCATTCAAGAGAGAGCTGGATAGAGCTCTTAAGGATAGTGGAGTCAGGGGGTATGGGGAGAAGGCAGGAACGGGGTACTGATTGAGAATGATCAGCCATGATCACATTGAATGGCGGTGCTGGCTCGAAGGGCTGAATGGCCTACTCCTGCACCTATTGTCTATTGTCTATTGTCTAGGAGTAGGCCATTCGGCCCTTCGAGCCAGCAACGCCGTTCAATACGATCACGGCTGATCATCCAGGATCAGTATCCCGTTCCTGCTCTCTCCCCGTCTCCCTTGATTCCGTCAGCCCTGGGAGCTCCATCTATCTCTCTCTCGAAGCACTGGCATCATAGCCAAGCCTGGGGCACATGGTAGGTCATCCTTACAATCATGAATACAACGGCAGAGGTGGCACAGCCGGTAGTGCAGCTGTCTGAAAGCGCCAGAGACCCGGGTTCGATCCTGACCGCGGGCGCTGTCCGCTTGGAGCTTGCATGGTCTCCCCGTGACAACCGTGGATTTCCTCGAGGTGCTTCTGGTTTCTTGGCCTCTGTAAAACTGCCCCCAGTGTGGCGGGAGTGGTTGCGAACGTGGGATTGCATAGAATTAGTTTGAACGGGCGATCGATGGTCGGCGTGGACTCGGTGGCCCAAAAGGCCTGTTTTCGTGCTGCATTTTTCAATCAAACAGTCAATCACTCAGAGATAGACACGAGATGCTGGCGTAACTCAGCGGGACAGGCAGCATCTCCGTAGAGAAGGAGTGGGTGACGATTCGGGTGGAGACCCTTCTTCGGACTGAGAGTCAGGGGGAGAGGGAAACCCAGAAGTATGAAAAGGTGCGGAACATAATCAGAGCCGGCACCGATGACTCAAGAAAGATGGAGCCCACAATGGTCCATTGTTGGCTGTGGAAGAGGTGATAATGAAGGGATACAGACGAGCAAGACGACTAGGGTGGGGGAGTGGTGGAGAGAGAGGGGATGCAAGGGTTACTTGAAATTAGAGAAATCAATATTCATACCACTGGGCTGTAAGCTGCCCACTCAAGAGAATTCACCCATTCATTTTGCTTTTGCTACGCTTTCTGACTAGCCCCATTGCAATATCCTTTCCCCATCCCATCTACTAAATATTCATATTCCCTCAGTCTGAAGAAGGGTCTCGACCCAAAACGTCACCCATTCCTTCTCTCCCGAGATGCTGCCCGACCTGCTGAGTTACTCCAGCATTTTGTGAATAATTCCCTTAACCGTTGATGCTCTCAGCAAAATGACCTCAGCCTCTCCAACCTCTCCAATAACTGCTTCTGATGGTGTAAGAAATCTGTAGACCTCTGTCTTCTTGACATCTTTTCAAAGCTGTGGTGCCTGGTATTGGACACAATGCTGCAACTGTGTCCGAACCAGTGGTATGTAAAACCTCCTAACGTTTGTAGTCCATGGCTATGCTTATAAAACAAAGGTTCAGGCACACATTCTATCAACCTCCTTCACTTTCCCAATTACCTCTAAAATTCATACCTGCACGCTGCCAGACTCAGTTCTTGCAAGGCCTTAACAATGGGACTATTTAATTAAAACAGCCTCCCTTTGTTCTCCCGTCTACAATTCATGAAACATCAAACACAGTACATACCTTTTCATCGGCCTGCCTTTATCCTTAAGTTCGTTGTTATTCTTTCTACTGTTTACTGCATTTCTTATTTCCATGTGACAGATGAAAATTGAGATTATGCAATGGAGAGCCAAGTCTAAGCCAATAATATGGGGCGGGGCAGCACGGTGGCATGGCGGTAGAGTTGATGCCTTACAGCGCCAGAGACCCAGGTTTAGATTTAGATTTGGAGATACAGCGCGGAAACAGGCCCTTCGGCCCACCGAGTCCACGCCGCCCAGCGATCCCCGCACATTAACACTATCCTACACACACTAGGGACAATTTTTACATTTACCCAGTCAATTAACCTACATACCTGTACGTCTTTGGAGTGTGGGAGGAAACCGAAGATCTCGGAGAAAACCCACGCAGGTCACGGGGAGAATGTACAAACTCCGTACAGACGGCGCCCGTAGTCAGGATCGAACCTGAGTCTCCGGCGCTGCATTCGTTGTAAGGCAGCAACTCTACCGCTGCGCCACCGTGCTGCCCCTATCCTGACTACGGGTGCTCAGTCTGAAGAAGGGTCTCGACCCGAAACGTCACCCATTCTCTCTCTCCTAGACGCTGCCTAACCTGCTGAGTTGCTCCAGTATTTTGTGATACCCCTGACTACGGGTGCCGTCCGTACGGAGTTTGTACGTTCTCCCTGTGACCACGTGGGTTTTCTCCAGTTGCCTCTCACATTCCAAAGATGTGCGGGTTTGCAGGTTAATTGGCCTCAGTAGATTGTCGCGAGTGTGTAGGAGAGCTAATGTGCGGGGCTTCACAAGTTCACAAGTTCACATGTTGTAGGAGCAAAATTAGGCCGTTTGGCTCATCGGGTCTATTCTGCCATTCAATCATGGCTGATCTCTGCCTCTAAATCCTATTTTTCTGCCTTCTCCCCATAACTCTTGACACCCATTCTGATCAAGCATTTGTCTATGTCTTCCTTATCCACTGACTTGGGCCTCCACAGCCCTCTGTGGCGTTGAGTTCCACAGATTCACCACCCTCTTATTAATCGGATCGCTGGTCGGCGTGGTCTCGGTGGGCCGAAGGGCCTGTTACCACAATGTATCTCTAATGTAAAGTAAAGTAAAGTAGACATTTGGCATCTTTGTTAATCTTAATTATACGCCGCACAGGTGTTTACGAGCCGTAGCATTATCCAAGGGTTTGTGTTTGTTAACATTTGAGGTTCACTGAAATGAGAAACCAATTACAAAGATCGCTCCCACTGGATATTATTGAAACTTTACGATGTCATTATTCGCTTTAATGCTAATAAATCCCTGTAACAATCAGGCATTGAATGCTATTTTCTCTAATCTCCATTAACAAAGCAGCTTTAAAGGCTGCAAATAGATTAGCCATCAAACTAGCAAAAGTGCACTTGCCATTGATACCATTCTAGACTCTTCAAAATGAACAATGGACCATCCACGAGTAATTATTGCATTTTATTTTTCTTTTCGAATGAAAGCCAAATATTATTACATGCAAAACTCCTTTTCAAAGGAGTCAAAGGAAAGATTTGCATTACTGAAGCCACCTCCAACCAACTCCATGACTAATTCCCTTTCTTCTGTCATGGCAAGGATTAACAGACCGGAATACAAAAGAAGGGATACTGATTTGTACAATTTGTTCCTGCATATATCTTGCTAGCTCAACTCAGCTGATGAAGAAGGGTCTCGACCCGAAACGTCACCCATTCCTTCTCTCCTGAGATGCTGCCTGACCTGCTGAGTTACTCCAGCATTTTGTGAATAAATACCTTTGATTTGTACCAGCATCTGCAGTTATTTTCTTACAGAAACTTTGTCGTTGTCGGGCAGAATGTGGAATTCCAGAGGTTGGAGCAAGACTGGTATCACAGGCCAAAACAAAACAAAACATGGCCGAAATAATAGCCCAGGTCTATGGATTGTGTTTGGGCTTAGTTTTAGCTTTAGGTTTATTATTGCCACATGTACCAAGGTAAAAGCTTGGTTTTGCCTGCGATCCAAATGGATCAGAAATACCATGCCTAGATACAAACTCAAGTACAACAGATAGAGCAAAATGGAAGATACGGAGTGCAGACTATAGTTGGCAGAAGGGCTTGTTTCCATCTTATATGACTATGACTTTAAGAGGCTTAACGTTTGACTACAGTTAATAATCTTGAAAGGGGGACATCTCTCTTGATTATCATTTCCTTTGAATTTGGGAGTTCTGTGTAGTAGACCTACCCGAATGGAGATTGCTCAGTTTGGTTTCTCAACCCTGTCCAAATTTATCTCTGACAACTTCTAAACTACAGCAGTCAAACCCTTCAACTTAAATTATAGAGTGATACAGCGTGGAAACAGACACCTCAGCCCAACTTGCCCACACCGACCAACATGTCCCATCTACACTAGTCCCACTGCCTGCGTTTGGCCCGTTTGGCTAAACCTGTACTGCCCACGTGTTGGAAGAAACTGCAGATGCTGGTTTACACTGAAGATAGACACAAAATGCTGGAGTAACTCAACGGACCAGGCAGCATCTCTGGAGAAAAGGCAGCATCTCTGGGGAAACGATTTGACCCAAAAAGCCACCTATTCCTTTTCTCCAGGGATGCTGCCTGACAGGCTGAGTTACTCCAGCATTTTGTGTCTGTCCTATCCATGCACGTGTCCAAATGTTTCTTAAACGTTGCAATAGTCCCTGCCTCAACTACCTCCTCTGGCAGCTCGTTCCATATGCCCCCCACCCTTTGTGTGAAAACGTTGCTCCTCAGGTTCCTATTAAATCACATGTACCTGTCCAAATGTTTCTTAAACATTGCAATAGTCCCTGCCTCAACTACCTCCTCTGGCAGCTCGTTCCATACACCCACCACTCTTTGTGTGAAAAAGTTACCGCTCAGGTTCCTATGAAATCTTTCCACCCCCTCACCTTAAACCTATGTCCACTGGATCTGGATTCCCCTACTCTGGGCAAGAGACTCTGTGCATCTACCCGATCTATTCCACTCGTGATTTTGTACACAAAATAGACAATAGACAATAGGTGCAGGAGGAGGCCATTCGGCCCATCGAGCCAGCACCGCCATTCAATGTGATCATGGCTGATCATTCTCAATCAGTACCCCGTTCCTGCCTTCTCCCCATAGCCCCTGACTCTGCTACCCTTAAGAGCTCTATCTAGCTCTCTCTTGAATGCATTCAGAGAATTGGCCTCCACTGCCTTCAGCGGCAGAGAATTCCACAGATTCACAACTCTCTGACTGAAAAAGATTTTCCTCATCTCCGTTCTAAATGGCCGACCCCTTATCCTTAAACTGTGGGCCCCTTGACGCAAGTACTCAGGGATTGGCACTGATGTTTGCTTGAGCCTTTGCAACACCAGGTGGGAGTGAAAGGCAGCTCTTGCCTGATGTGTACTGTTAAGATAAACAGGGATGATCTGGTTTAATGGGTTCAATATCTGCAGTGACGCAGGACTCGCAGCAGTTGGTTGTCAAGTGACACATCCAGTAACCTAAATCCACACCGAGTATTTGGAAGATAAATCAAACGCAGACAACGGGTTTTATTAAAAGTCAGACCGTTGAATCAATGTCAAGCTAATTACAGAATGCTCATGTTTACACAGTTGTTCAATTGCTCACCACAAATCAAATTCACCCCTAGTATGCTTCTTGGTAAAATTGAGCATTTCAAATATTATTATTTATAGTACTTCTGTTGAATTCTTTTGCCGAGCAAAAAAGATTTTTATTTTAAACAACATGTAAGTGTTCTTTGAGTTTAGTCCAGTTTAGTGAAAAGCTTTTGTGGTGTGTCAACCGGTCAGTGGAAAGACAATACATGATTACAATCGAACCGTCCACAGTGTACAGTAAAGGGAAAAATCATCCAATCTTTCCAGGGTGTTTTGGGCGTGCTGTTCCTTCGTCTCTTTGAAAGGGCCTGCTTCATTTCTATTGGAATTTAGAAGGATCGAAACGTTATCGAAACGTATAAGATTATTAAGGGGTTGGACACGTTAGAGGCAGGAAACATGTTCACGAATTGGGGGAGGAGGAAACATGTTCCCAATGTTGGGGGAGTCCAGAACAAGGGGCCACGGTTTAAGAATAAGGGGTAGGCCATTTAGAACTGAGATGAGGAAAAACTTTCTCAGTCAGAGAGTTGTGAATCTGTGGAATTCTCTGCCTCAGAAGACAGTGGAGGCCAATTCTCTGAATGCATTCAAGAGAGAGCTAGATAGAGCTCTTAAGGATAGCAGAGTCAGGGGGTATGGGGAGAAGGCAGGAACGGGGTACTGATTGAGAATGATCAGCCATGATCACATTGAATGGCGGTGCTGGCTCGAAGGGCCGAATGGCCTCCTCCTGCACCTATTGTCTATTGTCTATTGAACCAAAACCAATGATTTGGGCAGAAAGTTAAAAGGCAATTTATACTGCAGGTTATCTTCTTGATATAAGATGGAAAATTATATACGAGTACATTCAGAGGACATGGCTTGGACATGGTGCATCGTTATCAGTGTATGTCTGAACGCAGCCTGGACATTAACAGAATACATCCTCTCTTTTATTTGATCTGCTGGTTAATAAAAAATCCTGCAAAGATTTTCTCCGCACTGCAGTTTAGTTGCTAGGAAAATTGAAAAGACTTATGCCTGATTCAAGGGTTTTAATATGAGGATTTAAAGATTATCTCTCATCACTGACCCACTTAATGCACATAATACAAGTTTACTTGTTATCTAGTTCACTAACGATTGTCCCTTTTATCTTACACCGAAAATATATACCAACTGTACATGGGACATTTGATTTTGCTCCAGGGACCCCCATTTAAATAAAGTGAATAAAGTTATTTCTCTTTAAGTCCAGTACCTTTAACCTAGATCAGTCATAAGGTATTAGGGTAAGTACTAAGCATAATGTCATTAATATGAAGTTGCAGTCAATTACAGGAGTTTATTTTCATGACAGTAACTCCACTCCGTAGTTGCAGCTCTCTAGGGGAAAAGATTGCTCCTCGTGGAAAGACCATAGTGATTTACAAGGATTTACTGTATCCGCTGTTCCAGGTGTCAACTTCTCTACATCGGCGAGACCAAGCGCGAGCTCGGCAATCGTTTCGCTGAACACCTCCGCTCAGTCCGTATTAACCTACTTGGTCTCCCAGTGGCTCAGCACTTCAACTCCCCCTCCCATTCCCAATCTGACCTTTCTGCCCTGGGCCTCCTCCATTGTCAGAGTGAGGCCCAGCGCAAATTAGAGGAACAGCATCTAATATTTCGCTTGGGTAGTTTACACTCCAGCGGTATGAACATTGACTTCTCTAACTTCATGGTAGCCCCTGCTTCCCCTCTCTCTCTATCCCCTCCCCCTTCCCAGTTCTCCCACCAGTCTTCCTGTCTCCGACTACATTCTATCTCTGTCCCGCCCCCTCCCCTGACATCAGTCTGAAGAAGGATCTCGACCCGAAACATCACCCATTCCTTCTCTCCCGAGATGCTGCCTCACCCTAGGGTTGCCAACTGTCCCGTATTAGTTGGGACATCCCGTATTTTGGGCTAAATTGGTTTGTCCCGTATGGGACCGCCCTTGACCCGTATTAGGCCCGGACGGCTCTGTAGGCCCAGACACTGTAGACCTGGACACTCCATGCCCGGACACTGTAGGCCCAGACACTGTAGGCCTGGACACTCCATGCCCGAACACTGTAGGCCCAGACACTGTAGTCCAGGGGCCGCAGCAGTCCTGGACAGTGGAGGCCCGGGCGCTTCATAACGGAGGTTGCGTAGCAACCCGCCTCCCAGCCTGGGCGGCCGCCATTGGTGGAGCAGGAGCAAGCGGCCGCTGGCTGGGTGAGGTCACCTGGGGCGCGGGGCGGTGACATCACCTTGCCCCTTATTTGGGAGTGATGAAGTTGGCAACCCTACCTGACCCGCTGAGTTACTCCAGCATTTTGTGCCTCCACTGATTTACAATATTTGCGATCACTGCCTGGTAGAGTTGCTGCCTCACACGCCAGAGAGCCGGGTTCGATCCTGATTTTGGGCGCCGTCTGTGCAGCATTTGCATGTCCTCCCTTTAACTGCGTGGGTTTCCTCCAGGTGCTCCCATTTCCTCCCACGTCTCAAAGATATGCAGGTTTGTAGGTTAGAGTCGCAGAGTCATACAGTGCGGAAACAGGTGCTTCGGCCCAACTTGCCCACACCCACCAACATGCCCCATCTACACTAGTCCCACCTGCCCGCGTTTGGCCCATATCCTTCTAAACCTGTCCTGTCCTAAATGCTTCTTAAAAATTTGCGATAGTGCCTCCTCTGGCAGCTTGTTCCAGCAGAGGTCAGTTGGCCTCTGTAAATTGCCCCTGTTGTGTAGGGACTGCATGCAAACGTGGGATAACATAGAACTAGTGTGAACGGGTGACCAACGGCTGGCGAGGACTCAGCGGGCCAAGGTTTCCACACCGTGTCTCTAAACTAAACTAAACTAAACCAAACAGTGGAGTGAGTAATGGAAGCATTTTGTACCCAACATGATTCCGCCAACAGCAAATTAGAAAGGCTGGTTCATTTTGGTAATGTTGGTTGAGGATAAATGGTTGAAATGTGTTGGTGTTGATTTCATAACTCATCTGAGGGACGACATCCCTGAGAGTACTGCATTCTTGTCAGTGCAGCTCACCAAAGGTTTATTTTAGATCAGGTACACGTGACCATCGTGACACTTAGACTAATACAGGAAGTGTGACCATTACCAAAGGAGCAAGCTGACCCCTTTAGGGTTGCTGCATGGATGAAGAGAATAGATTGCTTTTGGAACAAAATGGCATAATTTAATATCCAGTACATGACTCACTGACACTGCTCAGTCTATGAATCAAACATGCATGCTCTCAATCACCTGCTCTAAAATGTTGAAAGACTGGAGCGACTAGGCTTGTATACACTGGAATTTAGAAGGATGAGAGGGGATCTTATCGAAACGTATAAGATTATTAAGGGGTTGGACACATTAGAGGCAGGAAACATGTTCCCAATGTTGGGGGAGTCCAGAACCAGGGGCCACAGTTTAAGAATAAGGGGTAGGCCATTTAGAACAGAGATGAGGAAAAACTTTTTCAGTCAGAGAGTTGTGAATCTGTGGAATTCTCTGCCTCAGAGGGCAGTGGAGGCCAATTCTCTGAATACATTCAAGAGAGAGCTAGATAGAGCTCTTAAGGATAGCGGAGTCAGGGGGTATGGGGAGAAGGCAGGAACGGGGTACTGATTGAGAATGATCAGCCATGATCACATTGAATGGCGGTGCTGGCTCGAAGGGCTGAATGGCCTCCTCCTGCACCTATTGTCTATTGTCTATTGAGATGCATTAAGCTTGTTTAAAGTGAACGCGGGAACAGAGATAGATGAAGAATGAAGACAAAATACATCAAAAATACTTTTAAAAACTTTTCCACAAACTAAAACGGGCCTATGCAGTGAACTAGAGAAAAAGTGCAAATGAGAGGGTAAGATCATTCATCTGCTAAGAAGCAGCCTATATCTCAAATGCATGGGTAAAGTGCATTAATAACTCAAAATGATAGAGAAGATTTTCAGTTGAGTGATTGATTTTTTTTTGGCAAATTGCAACCATGGTCAATTTAACTTGTTTGCTATTAGGAATACAGGAGTGAGAAAGGATATATAAGAAAATAACAGCAGATGCTGGTACAAATTGAAGGTATTTATTCACAAAATGCTAGAGTAACTCAGCAGGTCAGGCAGCATCTCGGGAGAGTCTGGTCTCGACCCGAAACGTCACCCATTCCTTCTCTCCCGAGATGCTGCCTGACCTGCTGAGTTACTCCAGCATTTTGTGAATAAATACCTTCGGAGTGAGAGAGGATATCAGGGGGAAAAAAACTTCAAAAATACTTCAACCACGGTATAAATTACCAGAGAAGGACATTGAAACTGACACTAAAAAGAAAGAATATGTAGGAATGAACTGCAGAGGCAGATGTACACCGAAGATAGACACAAAATGCTGGAGTAACTCAGCGTGTCAGGCCGGAGAGAAGGAGTGGGTGACATTTCGGGTCAATAGACAATAGACAATGGACAATAGGTGCAGGAGCAGGCCATTCGGCCCTTCGAGCCAGCACCGCCATTTAATGTGATCATGGCTGATCATTCTCAATCAGTACCCCGTTCCTGCCCTCTCCCCATACCCCCTGACTCCGCTATCCTTAAGAGCTCTATCCAGCTCTCTCTTGAATGCATTCAGAGAATTGGCCTCCACTGCCTTCTGAGGCAGAGAATTCCACAGATTCACAACTCTCTGACTGAAAAAGTTTTTCCTCATCTCCGTTCTAAATGGCCTACCCCTTATTCTTAAACTGTGGCCACTTGTTCTGGACTCCCCCAACATTGGGAACATGTTTCCTGCCTCTAACGTGTCCAACCCCTTAATAATCTTATACGTTTCGATAAGATCTCCTCTCATCCTTCTAAATTCCAGTGTATACAAGCCTAGTCGTTCCAATCTTTCAACATATGACAGTCCCGCCATTCCGGGAATTAACCTAGTAAACCTACGCTGCACCCCCTCAATAGCAAGAATATCCTTCCTCAAATTTGGAGACCAAAACTGCACACAGTATTCCAGGTGCGGTCTCACTAGGGCCCTGTACAACTGCAGAAGGGTCGAGACCCTTCTTCAGTCTGAGAGCCAGGGGAGAGGTATGTAAAGGTACAAAGAACAAATGAATGGAAGGTGTGAAAAGAACAAATCAAAGCCAGCACTGATGACCAAGGAAAGAGTTCAAGGGATAATTAAAAAGAAAGGGAAGGAATTGATTGGGATGTTAAAAGAAAGTGAGA
The DNA here is from genome assembly GCF_053455715.1 of Rhinoraja longicauda. NCBI lineage: Eukaryota > Metazoa > Chordata > Chondrichthyes > Rajiformes > Arhynchobatidae > Rhinoraja > Rhinoraja longicauda. The sequence continues at coordinate 75,493,350 of NC_135957.1, forward strand.
TCTGTCAAAAGAAATAGTCTGCTTTACGTTCCACATTTCTTAGGAGAGGTTTCAATATACATGCAAACATCAGTTAGAAAGCATTTAATGACCATGAACATTGTGCATTATAAGCATATAAGAAGCTGAGCATTCGGAGTAGTAATAGGTAGGATGTGTAGGAAAGAACTGTAGATGCTGGTTTAAATCGAAGCTAGACACAAAATGCTGGAGTAACTCAGCGGGTCAGGCGGCATCTCTGGGGAGAAGGATTGGGTGGCGTTTCGGGTCCAGACCCTTCTTCAGACTGGTGTCAGGGGAGTGGGCGGGACAGAGATAAAATGTAGCCAGAGACAGTAAGACTGGTGGGAGAACTGGGAAGGGGGAGGGGATGCAGAGAGAGGGAAAGCAAGGGTTACTTGAAGTTGGAGAAGTCAACGTTCCTACCGCTGTAATACGTTAGGCGCCTTCTCTCCTTCAGCCTCGAATCTGCTCCGCTGTTCAGTTCCGTTCCCCACTGCTCCATGCCCTTATCTCTTCATTCCCCTGCGAAGAAAAACTACTTCATCTCAATGACTCCTCCCCCACAGTTCCCTCGAGTGAAGAGTTCCAAAGGGTTCAAGGCCCTCAGAGAGAGGAATTCTTCGCCTCAGTGTTATGCAACTGAGCTCTATGCCTGAGATCGCACCCCAGTCCTACCCTAGTAGGAGCAAAGAGGTCCTTCTCCAGTTGTACAGGGCCCTAGTGAGACCGCACCTGGAGTACTGTGTGCAGTTGTACAGGGCCCTAGTGAGGCCGCACCTGGAGTACTATGTGCAGTTGTACAGGGCCCTAGTGAGACCGCACCTGGAGTACTGTGTGCAGTTGTACAGGGCCCTAGTGAGGCCACACCTGGAGTACTGTGTGCAGTTGTACAGGGCCCTAGTGAGGCCGCACCTGGAGTACTGTGTGCAGTTGTGGTCTCCAAATTTGAGGAAGGATATTCTTGCTATTGAGGGGTGCAGCGTAGGTTTACTAGGTTAATTCCCGGAATGGCGGGACTGTCGTATGTTGAAAGACTGGAGCGGCTAGGCTTGTATACACTGGAATTTAGAAGGATGAGAGGGGATCTTATCGAAACGTATAAGATTATTAAGGGGTTGGACACATTAGAGGCAGGAAACATGTTCCTAATGATGGGGGAGTCCAGAACCAGGGGCCACAGTTTAAGAATAAAGGGTAGGCCATTTAGCACAGAGATGAGGAAAAACTTTTTCAGTCAGAGAGTTGTGAATCTGTGGAATTCTCTGCCTCAGAGGGCAGTGGAGGCCAATTCTCTGAATACATTCAAGAGAGAGCTAGATAGAGCTCTTAAGGATAGTGGAGTCAGGGGGTATGGGGAGAAGGCAGGAACGGGGTACTGATTGAGAATGATCAGCCATGATCACATTGAATGGCGGTGCTGGCTCGAAGGGCCGAATGGCCTCCTCCTGCACCTATTGTCTATTGTCTATTGTCTACCCACCCGCAGTTGGATGCGAAATTTGTCCATCTAAAGTTGCATCCTCTGCGTTTATGGAGCGGGTTGTTCTGATAACAATTAATTGGGCCAAGTTCAAAGGGGAAATGCTTTGAGGCAATTACGACAGCAACGAGCAAATTTCACGACTGTTGATTTAGCACCTTCACAAAAAGAAAATCCCAATGAGCTACTCAAAGAAGCCGCTCAAATCCCAATGAGCTAATCGTCGACAACATCAATGAAAAGCCAACTTCAAGACAGTGAGATGATGCGGCTTTGGTGAATTAGGGGGGCTTTGGACAAGGCCTTAAAGGAAAGGGTAGAATTTGTAGCGGAAACAAGCTGGGAGGGAGGGATGTCAGCCCTTGACCCGCTGAGTTGCTCCAGCATTTTGCGTCTATCATCGGTGTAAACCAGCATCCGCTGTTCCTTCTTACAGATTTTTAACATAACCGCCGATTTCATGCATTCAGGTGCTTTAAATTCCTTATTTATTTAATATCTCCCTGTGACCACTTGAGTTTTCTCCAGGTGTCCTGGTCTCCTCCCACACTCCAAAGGTGCACAGGTTTGTAGGTTAATTGGCTTTGGTAAAATTGTAAATGGACCCTTGTGTGTGGGATAATGCGCAGTCTCTGTAGGCTGAAGGGACTGTCTCTGAAGGGCTGAAGGCTCTGGAGTTTCTAAAGTCGAAAGTCTGGATTTTTTGGATTTATGTCATAATGTCATAAGCGATAGGAGCTGAATTAGGCCATTCAGCCCATCCAGTCTACTCCGCCATTCAATCATGGCTGACCTATCTCTCCCTCCTAACCCCATTCTCCTGCCTTCTCCTCATAACCTCTGACACCCATACTAATCAAGAACCTATCTATCTCTGCTTTAAAAATATCCACTGACGTGGCCTCCACAGCCTTCTGTGGCAAAGAATTCCACAGATTCACCACCCTCTGATGAAATAAATTCCTTCTCATCTTTCTAAGATATGTCCTTTTATTCTGAGGCTATGACCTCCTAGACTCTCCCACTGTTGGAAACATCTCATCTCATCTAACTAAAGGAACGTTCTTTAAGTCTGAAGCTATGACCTCTGGTCCTAGACTCTCCCGCTAGTGGAAACATCCTCTCCACATCCACTCCATCCAAGCCTTTCACTTTTCGGTACGTTTCAATGAGGTCCCCCCTCATTCTTCTAAACTCCAGGCCCAGTGCCATCAACCACTCATCATAAGTTAACCCACTCATTCCTGGGATCATTCTTGTAAACCTCCTCTGGACCCTCTCCAGGGCCAACACATCCTTCCTCAGGTATGGTGCCCGAAATTGCTCACAATACTCCAGATGCTGCCTGACCAGCGCCTTAAAGAGCCTCAGCATTACATCCTTGTCCATTAGTAGTATTGGAGGCAAGTTTGGAAATATGTTTTCACCCAAAAAATGGTGAGGGTCAAAAAACTCCTGACCTGAAACCCTTGCATTACAAAAGTACCTGGAAGAGCCCGTGCTAAACAATGTAGGCTGTGAACTAAGAGCTGGGAAACAGTAATATTTTGGCCAACGTTGAAAGGAAGAAGTGAGTGACCACCTTTTTGTGCATTAATTTTTAATTATTCATTTGTTAGAGTGTAAGTTCATAATTTTTTGGAGCAGTATCAGGCCATTCAGCCCACAAAGAAACAATTAGACAGGCCCATGGATAGGACAGGTTTAGAGGGTTACGGGCCAAATGCAGGCAGGTGGGACCAGTGTAGATGGGACACAATGGTTGATATGGGAAGTCGGGCCGAAGGACCAGTTTCAACACTGTCACTCTATGACTCTATGATTCTGTGACTCTATTTACTCAAAATTTACAATCATTGGCTTCGCTATTCTGCATGAAAAAACATGGCTTAAACGCTATCAGAATTCAGAATCAGAATTACCTTTATTTGTCATCCAAAAAACAGGTCTTTTGGACGAGATTTCGTCACCCACAGTCCAACAATAGAGCAATAAAATAAACAAGTTACACAACCCCAACCAACACAAAACACAAAACAAAAAGAAACATCCATCACAGTGAGTCTCCTCCAGTCACCTCCTCACTGTGATGGAAGGCCAGAATGTATTTTCTCTTCCTCTGCCGTCTTCTCCCGCGGTAAGGCTGTTGTAGTTGCCACATTCCAGGCCGCGCCGGACGGTAAAAGGTCCGCAGCGGGCCGACCCAAGCCCCGCGATCCGGTGCGGGCGAAGACGCTGCCGCTGCCGCCACTGCTGTATGTCGGGGCGGTCGTGGCTCCCGACATTGAAGCCCCCGCCGAGCAGAAAAAAATCGCGCGGCCTATTTCAGACCGCGCCGGATGGTGAAATGTCCGCGGTGGGCCGACCCAAGCCCCGCGATCCGGGGCGGGCAAACACACTGCCGCTGCCAGAGCTCCCGATGTCGGCATCCACGCGGCCCGAGCCGAAGCCTCCGAAGGCGAGTCGCAGCCGCTCCCGCAGCCTCCGAAGACAGCCGGCTCCACAGATGATGAGTCCGGTCCGTGGGCTCTGCGAACCAGAGCCCCAGGTGGTCCCGGGTGGAGGCCGCCGGCTCCAGGAGTTTGGCCGATGGTAGGCCGCAGCGGGAACGGAGACACGACCCAGAAAACAAAGGTCGGGTCTCCGTTCGGAAGGGACAAATTTACAATTTTACAGTTCCCCCCCACCCCACACACATAGTACACAACCACAAAAAACACGACATCACATCTACAATTAAGACAAAAAACCAACAAAAAACACAAAGACAAACGGACCGCCGGTAAGCCGCAGCTGCTAGGGCAGCGCCCCCATTTTCACGCAAGTCGATGCATGTTTCAAGATTAACCAAATGGAACAAGATTGAATTAGCTGAATATCTGTCCAGAAATGTTCTCGTTAGCTACATACACAGTTCAACATTATCCCAGCAGCATCACCTCTGTTAGGACAATACTCTTTTTCATTTTCGTTCATTTATTCTGAGGTTTTCTCACCTAAACCGATGCAAACTCACTCGACTCACAGGACGAGTTCCATCATGCACAAAAACTGTACTTCCATATGGCAAATGGTGTTGTGTGTTTATGCTGAAAATGTCATTTGTTAATAATTATAATTAAATACCAAAAATAAAACCCACAATGACACAACAACCACAATAAACAAATTGTGATTTCAGTGCAAATTATCATATTGCAACAAGATATTAATTTCCTGACTAAGGGGAAAAAAAAATCAATCGCCATCTGCTCACACAATTTATGGCAGATTCCCATGTGAATCATAGCAATAATTTTATGCAATTTACCAATGGCATACACTGGTGTGACAACACACCCTAATTAATACAATATTATGACAGATTATGCATTGATCAACATATAACGACAGGTCTATAAATTGCTCTAAAAGACCACGGTAACTCTACATGTCAATGGATATTTTTAAGTCGGTGGTTGACAGATTCTTGATTAGTGAGGACGTCAGGTGTTACGGGGAGAAGGCAGGAGAACGGGGTCGAGAGGGAGTGATAGATCAGCCACGTTCAAATGGCGGGGTAGACTTGAATGGCCTAATTATGCTCTTGCGACATAGAGGAGACAGGTACGGAAAAAAAAATGTTACCTGAAGAGAATGTTGACTCACTTCATTGTCTCTTTCAAGACTTTTATTTAGTTTAAAGGTACAGCACGGAAACAGGCCCTTCGGCCCAGCGAGTCCATGCTGACCATCGATCACCAGTTCACACTAGTTCCATGTGATCCCACTTTCTCATCCATTCCCGATGCCCAAGGGGCAATGTACAGAGGCCAATTGAGCTGCAAATCCCCACGTCTCTGGGGTGTGAGAGGAAATATGGAGCACCTGGAGAAAAGCCATGCAGTCACAGGGAGAACGTGCAGCCTCCACAACACCTGAGGTCAGGATCGAACCCGGGTCCCTGGCGCTGTGAGGCAACATTTACACCCGCTACTCCAAATGGTGAGAAAAGGATGGTTCTCAGTCGGCCTCGGTTTAGTCTGGGAAATCTACTGTGTAGGAAGGAACTGCAGATGCTGGTTTACATCCAAGATAGACACAAAATGCTGGAGTGCCTCAGCGGGACAGGCAGCAACCCTGGAGAAGGGTCTCGACCCGAAACGTCACCTATTCCTTTTCACCGGAGATGCTGCCTGGCCCGCTGAGTTACTCCAGCATTCCGTGTCTACCTCAACAGTCAACAGTCAACAGAACTTTATTTGTCATTCGGTACCAAGGAACCGAACGAAATTACATAGCAGTCACACAAAAAAAAAGAACACAAGACACATGACCCCAACACAAACGTCCATCACAGTGACTCCAAACACCCCCTCACTGTGATGGAGGCAACAAAACTTCCACTCTCTTCCCCACGCCCACGGACAGACAGCTCGTCCCTGACCTTGGGACATCGATGTACCATTCACAGGAGTTGAGCAATTTTGAACTTTATCGTACTGTTGCTACGACAATGAATCATTCTTGGTTTTTGACTCTCTCTTGAATTGACTCCAAACCTGTAAAGGATCACAAATTATTTCGCAGCGGCTGCACGACTTCCTGGAGAGGGAGGGGGAGCAGCCGGAGGTTGTTGTGCACGTTGGCACAAATGATATGAGTAGGAAGAGGAAGGAGGTTCTGCAACCCGAGTTTAGGGAATTAGGTAAAAGACCGAAAAGCAGGACCTGCAGGATAGTGATCTCAGGATTGCTTCCAGCACCTCGTGCTAGTGAAGACATGAACAGGAAGACAGAGGAAATGAATGAGTGGCTGAGGAGTTGGTGCAGGGATTTAGATTTCTGGATCATTGGGATCTCTTCTGGGGCAGGGGTGACCTGTACAAAAGGGACGGGTTGCACCTTAACTGGTGGGGGACCAACATCCTGGCGGGCAGGTTTGCTAATGCTACACGGGAGGGTTTGAACTGGTGGTGGGATCTCGTGCAGGACAGAGGCACGTGAGAGGCTAGAGGTAGGTATGGAGGGTGGTGAGGGATAAGTTAGTGGACAGCATAGGCAGGTGAATGGCGGAGAGCGAGGAAGGAGGGTTGGTTTAAACTGCACGTATTTTAATGCAAGGGGCCTGATGGGTAAGGCAGGTGAGCTTAGGGCGTGGACAGGTACGAGCGATTGGGATGTTGTAACCATGACTGTAACCTGGTTAAGGGAGGGGCAGGACTGGCAGCTCAATGTTCCGGAGTACAGGAGTTTCAGGAGAGACAGGGGTGAGGGAAAAAGAGAAGGGGTTGCATTGTTGGTTAAGGAGGATGTCACAGCTGTGTTCAGAGGTACATGTGGGTACAGCAGGCAGTGAAGAAAGCCAATGGAATGTTGGCCTTCATAACAAGGGGAGTTGAGTATAGGAGCAAAGAGGTCCTTCTGCAGTTGTACAGGACTCTAGTGAGACCGCACCTGGAGTACTGTGTGCAGTTTTGGTCTCCAAATTTGAGGAAGGATATTCTTGTTATTGAGGGCGTGCAGCGTAGGTTTACTAGGTTAATTTCCGGAATGGCGGGACTGTCATATGTTGAAAGACTGGAGCGACTAGTCTTGTATATACTGGAATTTAGAAGGATGAGAGGGGATCTTATCGAAATGTATAAGATTATTAAGGGGTTGGACACGTTAGAGGCAGGAAACATGTTCCCAATGTTGGGGGAGTCCAGAACAAGTGGCCACAGTTTAAGAATAAGGGGTAGGCCATTTAGAACGGAGATGAGGAAAGACTTTTTCAGTCAGAGAGTTGTGAATCTGTGGAATTCTCTGCCTCAGAAGGCAGTGGAGACCAATTCTCTGAATGCATTCAAGAGAGAGCTAGATAGAGCTCTTAAGGATAGCGGAGTCAGGGGGTATGGGGAGAAGGCAGGAACGGGGTACTGATTGAGAATGATCAGCCATGATCACATTGAATGGTGGTGCTGGCTCGAAGGGCCGAATGGCCTACTCCTGCACCTATTGTCTATTGTCTATTGACATTACGGACGGTTCGTCTAGTGAGGCTATATGGGTGGAACTGAGCAACAAGGAAGGGATGATCACCTTGTTGGGGGTGTACTACAGACCCCCAAATAGTCAACGGGAATTAGAAGAACAAATGTGCTGGGAGATTGCAGACAGCTGCAGGTCAAATAATATTGGTGTAGTTGGGGGGATTTTAACTTCCCCAAAATAGACTGGGAAAATCATAGCGTGAAGGGTTCAGATGGGGTGCAATTCCTCAAAAGTGTTCAGGAGAGTTTATCTTAAGCAGTATGTGGAGGCTCCCACACGTGAGAGGGCAACGCTGGATCTAGGACTGGAAAATTGGGACGGGCAAGTTAATGAAGTGTTTGTGGAGGAGCCTTTTGGGACCAGTGACCACAGTTCGATAACGTATACGATAGTTATGGATAGGGACGGAGAGGGTCCACATGTTAAAATGCTCAACTGGGGTTAAGGCCAACTTTGAGGGTATGAGAGAAGGTCTCGCTCAAGTTGACTGGAGCAGGTTATTTGTGGGGAAAGGAATATTGGCCCAAGTGGGATGTTTTTAAAAGTGTGCTGACAAAAGCTCATGATATGTACGTCCCAGTTAGACTGAAGGGTGGTGGGTGTATGGAACAAACTGCCAGTCTGAAGAAGGGTCTCGACCCGAAACGTCACCCATTCCTTCTCTCCTGAGATGCTGCCTGACCTGCTGAGTTACTCCAGCATTTTGTGAATAATTACCTTCGATTTGTACCAGCATCTGCAGTTATTTTCTCAAACTGCCAGAGGAGGTAGTTGAGGCTGGGACTATCCCAACGCTTAAGAAACAGTTAGACATGGATAGGACAGGTTTGGAGGGATATGGACCAAACGCAGGCAGGTGGGACTAGTTGTAGCTGGGACATGTTGGCCGGTGTGGGCAAGTTGGGCTGATCGGCCTGTTTCCACACTGTATCACACTATGACTCTCGGACTCTATAAATGCCTGTGGTATAGAAAGCAGGGCATTTTAAATGTGATGTATGTGTGCAGGAGCTCGCCTTGGGCTTGGCCCGCTGTGGACCGTCCGGCGCGGCCTGCAACCACAACAACCTGACTGCGGGCGAGGACAGCAGGAGAAGGGAAAGACATTGTGGCCTTCCATCACAGTGAGGAGAGAGAGGACTGGAGGAGGAGACTCACTGTGATGGATGTTTCTTTGATGGATGTTTCTTTTTTTTGTGTGTTTTTGGGGTTGTGTAATTTGAATGCCTATTTAATGCTTTTATTGTTGGACTGTGTTTTGGGGGTTTTTTGGGGTTGTGTAATGCTTATTTAATGCTTTTATTGTTGGACTGTGGGTGACTGAATTTCGTCCAATATTGGATGACAAATAAAGCTATCTTGAATCTTGAATCTTGAAGTTACAGTGGAGTGGCACAGAATGTTTTCCAAATTGTAACGCTTCATCTAAAACTCCTGGGAGAGAGAACTGTTTTAAAAATCTCAGTAAAATTCATCAAAATTCTCCTAAGGCAAATATTTTCTGAAAAGTCAGAGACACAGGAGACTGCAGATGCTGATTCCTGGAGCAAGGAACAGACTCGGATAAAACACAGAGTGCTGGAGTAACTCAGCACGTCAGGCGGCATCTTTGGAGGACATGGATCAAGATAGTCAAGAGAGTGAAGAGTGTTTTATTGTCGTGTGTCCCACATAGAACAATGAAATTCTTACTTGCAGCAGCACAACAGAATATGTAAATATAGTGCACTGTAAACAATATGATAAATGAGACTGAAAAAAAAAGTTCAGTGTGTGATTCTTTTTTGGCAAATTGCAACCATGGTCAATTTAACTTGTTTGCTATTAGGAATACAGGAGTGAGAAAGGATATATAAGAAAATAACTGCAGATGCTGGTACAAATCGAAGGTATTTATTCACAAAATGCTAGAGTAACTCAGCAGGTCAGGCAGCATCTCGGGAGAGTCTGGTCTCGACCCGAAACGTCACCCATTCCTTCCCTCCCGAGATGCTGCCTGACCTGCTGAGTTACTCCAGCATTTTGTGAATAAATACTGTCGGAGTGAGAAAGGATATCAGGGAAAAAAAAACTTCAAAAATACTTCAACCACGGTATAAATTACCAGAGAAGGACATTGAAACCGACACTAAAAAGAAAGAATATGTAGGAATGAACTGCAGAGGCAGATGTACACCGAAGATAGACACAAAATGCTGGAGTAACTCAGCGGGTCAGGCCGGAGAGAAGGAGTGGGTGACATTTCGGGTCAATAGACAATAGACAATGGACAATAGGTGCAGGAGCAGGCCATTCGGCCCTTCGAGCCAGCACCGCCAGTCAATGTGATCATGGCTGATCATTCTCAATCAGTACCCCGTTCCTGCCTTCTCCCCATACCCCCTGACTCCGCTATCCTTAAGAGCTCTATCTAGCTCTCTCTTGAATGCATTCAGAGAATTGGCCTCCACTGCCTTCTGAGGCAGAGAATTCCACAGATTCACAACTCTCTGACTGAAAAAGTTTTTCCTCATCTCCATTCTAAATGGCCTACCCCTTATTCTTAAACTGTGGCCACTTGTTCTGGACTCCCCCAACATTGCGAACATGTTTCCTGCCTCTAACGTGTCCAACCCCTTAATAATCTTGTGAGTATGTATATATATATAAATATATACACCCTGAACATTTTTTTCGCTTATTAATATTATTATTATTACTATTACACTACTATTGTTTGTTTTATGCGTGTGGGTATATATATATATATATATATATACCCACACACACGCACTCAAAAAATAAACAATAGTAGTGTAGTAATAATAATAATAATAATAATAATAATAATAATAATAATAATAATAATAATAATAATAATAATAATAATAATAATAATAATAATAATAATAATAATAATAATAATAATAATAATAATAATAATAATAATAATAATAATAATAATAATAGTCTATTGAAGTTCAGAACTTATTTGAGGTTGAGATGAGGAAAAACTTTTTCAGTCAGAGAGTTGTGAATCTGTGGAATTCTCTGCCTCAGAGGGCAGTGGAGGCCAATTCTCTGAATGCATTCAAGAGAGAGTTAGATAGAGCTCTTAAGGATAGCGGAGTCAGGGGGTATGGGGAGAAGGCAGGAACGGGGTACTGATTGAGAATGATCAGCCATGATCACATTGAATAGCGGTGCTGGCTCGAAGGGCCGAATGGCCTCCTCCTGCACCTATTGTCTATTGTCTATTGTCTATTGTCTATTGTAGTGTTTACCAGCCTGATGGGAAGAAGCTGTTCCTGAACCTGGGCGTTACAGTTTTCAGGCTCCTGTACCTTCTTCCCGATGGCAGGGGTGAAATGTGTGTGTGGCCAGGGTGGTGTGGGTCTCTGATGATGAGGCAGTGACTCCAGTAGAATCGTTGCAGGTGGGACCTTTCGCCAGTCTGAGGAAGGGTGCCGACCCGAAATGCCACCGACCCGTTGGGGGCGGCACGGTGGCACAGCGGTAGAGTTGCTGCCTCACAGCACCAGAGACCCGGGTTCGATCCTGACTACGGGTGTTGTTTGGACGGAGTTTGTACGTTCTCCCCATGACTGCGAGGGTTTTTTTTGGGTGTTCCGGTTTCCTCCCACGCTCCAAGGATGTACAGCTTTGCAGGTTAATTGGTTTCTGTAAAAAATTGTAAATTGTCCCTAGTGTGTGTAGGATATTGCTAGTGTACGGGGGTCGCTGGCCGACGCGGACTCGATGGGCCGAAGGAACTGTTTCCGCGCTGTATACCTAAACTACACTAAAACGAAACATTCTCTCCTCAAATACCGCTGGACCTGTTCAGTTGCATCAGTGCTCAGTGCTTTGTGTATTGCTCAGAATTGTAGCATCTGCAGTTCCTGGTGTCTGTAAGAAACATAATGCCGGAGGAACTCAGCAGGTCAGGAGGTTTCTGTGGAGACAGTCTGATTGTTGATGTTTTGAATCCTGATGCAGGGTCTGAAACACCAACCATTACTCTACCTCCACCAGCAGTCAGTTTTGTATCTTCTGAAAATCAATGCTATTGATTGCAATGTCGTGGCCCAAAACAAAACCCGTCCATCTTCTCCAGAGCTGCTAACCCATTGACCCATTGAGTTATTCAAGCACTTTGTGCCTATTTTTGTCCGCATTGTACACCCACTCACCCACGGCAAAAGCATATTAATATCCCACACAAATAACTTGCGTTCAAAAAGGAGATCTTGCTGGCCCTGAACTGAAGCAGGAAACGTGTTCCCAATGTTGGGGGAGTCCAGAACCAGGGGCCACAGTTTAAGAATAAGGGGTAGGCCATTTAGAACGGAGATGAGGAAAAACTTTTTCATTCAGAGAGTTGTGAATCTGTGGAATTCTCTGCCTCAGAAGGCAGTGGATACTCTGAATACATTCAAGAGAGAGCTGGATAGAGCTCTTAAGGATAGCGGAGTCAGGGGGTATGGGGAGAGGGCAGGAACGGGGTACTGATTGTGAATGATCAGCCATGATCACATTGAATGGCGGTGCTGGCTCGAAGGGCCGAATGGCCTCCTCCTGCACCTATTGTCTATTGTTTATTGTCTATTGACCTTGACCTGAGTGAACACCAATCCTGAACTTGCTGGCACTTATGCTGAGGAATGGCAGTAGTTCTGCACTGAACCTAAGGGCAGCACAGTGGTACAGTTAGAAGGGTTGTTGCCTGCCAAAGCCAGAGATCTGGGTTCGATCCTGTACCTGGGTGCTGTCTGTACGGTGCATGTGCGTTCTCCCTGTGACCGCCTGCATTTCTCTGAGTGCTCTCGTTTCCTCCCACATTCCAAAGATGTGTAGGTTTGTTGATTAATTGGTTTCTGCAAATTGCCCCTAGTGTGCAGGATGCGAAACTGGGATAATGTAGAACTAGTGTCGGGGTGATCGATGGTCTTTGTGGACTTTGTGGGACGAAGGGCATGTTTCCACGCTGTATCTCTAAACTAAACCAAAACAATCAATCAAACTGTTGGCCAAACCCAACATATTCCAGAAATTTGCTCTCCTCACAGTTTTCTTTCCACTTATGTATCTACATTCGGCATGGACTAGAAGGGCCAAACTGGCCTGTTTCCGTGCTGTAATTGTTATATGGTTATATGGTTACATTAAAATGTAGAGACATAGAAAATAGGTGCAGGAGTGGGCCATTCGGCCCTTCAAGCCAGCACCGCCATTCAATATGATCATGGCTGATCATCCAAAATCAGTACCCCGTTCCTGCCTTCCCCACATCCCTTGATTCTGTTAGCCCTAAGAACTATATCTAACTCTTTCTTGAATACATCCAGTGAATTGGCCTCCACAATTCACTTCTGTGGCAGAGAATTCCACACATTCACAACTCTCTGGATGAAAAGGTTTTTCCCCATCTCGGTCCTTCATGGCCTACCTCTTATTCTGAAACTGTGACCCCTGGTTCTGGACTCCCCCAGCGTGGGGACCATTTTTACTGCATCTAGCCTGTCCAATCCCTTAAGAATTTTATATGTTTCTATAAGATCCCCTCTCATCCTTCTAAATTCCAGTGAATATAAGCCCAGGCAATCCATTCTTTCATCATATGTCAGTCCCGCCATCCCGGGATTTAACCTGGTGAACCTAGGCTGCACTCCCCCAATAGCAAGAATGTCCTTCCTCAAATTAGGAGACCAAAACTGGACACAATGAGCGGATTCCTTGTATATGCACATACTTGGCCAATAAACGTAGTTCATTCATTCATTCATTCATTCATTCATTCATTGCCGCTGACTGGATAGCACGCAACCAAAGGTCTTCACTGTACCTCGGTACATGTGACAAAGAACTAAACTGAACTAAACTAAACAATCCTCATTTTCCTGGCTCTTCTGGGGAAGATGTCAACGCCTGTCAGGGTCAAATCTGACCCATTAACTTGCATTTGCATGATGTCTTTCAACACTGAAAGTGTGCCAGGTATAGCATCCAGTCAGTACAGTAATAGGGAAGAAACTAACAATATGTTAAACAAAAAGAAAACAACAGGAACAAAAGAAAATATTCCCAAAGGAATATGGTGTTCAGATTAAAAAATAGGGAGAAAACAATGGATGATTCATGTAGCAATATTGCTTTAAAAGTGAGTGTAAAATTATTATTGGTTATGTTTTTTTTATTCATCGTCAAGCAAGCACGGAGTAGGGGAGTTTTCAAACGATTCTTTGTGCACAGAGGGTCCCAGGTAGGAAGCAAGCACACTTTTACATCGTTCTTACACCTTTACAGAAGAAATTAGTTTAACTTGACATCATGTAAGTCACAGATATTGCAGGCTGAAGGGCATGTTCCTCTTTGGTTTATTGTCACGTGTACCGAGCGAGGTATGGTGAAAAGCATTTGTCGTGTGTTTGCCAGTCAGCGGGAAAACAATACATGATTAAAATAGAGCCATTTACAGTGTACAGATACATGATATGGGATTAACATTTAGTGCAAGTTAAAGCCAGCAAAGTCCAATCAAAGATAGCCTGAGGGTCACCAATGAGTTAGATAGTAGTTCACACACATAGGCGTTTACACGTATATACCTTTTGCCTGATGGGAGTGGGGAGAAGATGAAGTGGCCAGGGTGTGACTAGCCCTTAATTATGCTGTTGGCCTTGCCGAGGCAGCGTGAGGTATAAATGGAGTCAACGGAAGGGAGGTTGGTTTGTGTGATGGTCTGGGGTGCGTCCACAATTCGCAGCAATTTCTTGCGGTCTTGGATGGAGCTGTTCCCAAACACAAGCTGTGACGCATCCCAATGTCGTACTGTTCTACGTTCCGTTTGCTTGTAAGATGGTGCCCAGAATGCAATTAGATTTCTGATACTGCATGCTGGTGACTAAGAATTGCTGCCAATCCCTCGGCCTAAAACTATTTGTTCTCTGATGCCTTACTCAAAACCAATAAAGCTCAGGTCATCGAGTCATACAGCATGGAAACAGGCCATTTAGCGCAAATTGCACATGCTGACCAAGATACCCGTCTACACTTGCCCCACCTGCCATTTGGTCCATATCCCTCTAAACCTTTCCTATCCATGTTCCCACCCAAGGTTGAAAATGCAAACTGCTGAATCAGCATCATTATTCAAGTTGAACTAGTCACTTTGTATAATTACAATTCCAAATGCACGTTATTATGATTCCTCCAAAAACCAATTCGCCTCCCTGCCTGGAGGCAGGTTCTTCCAGAGGCCATAGCCTCAGAATTAAAGGACATTCCTTTAGGAAGGGGATGAGGAGGAATTTCTTTTGTCAGAGGGTGGTGAATCTGTGGACTTCATTGCCACAGAAGGTTGTGGAGGCCGGCAATGGATATTTTTAAGGCAGAGATTGATAGATTCTTGATTAGTACGGGTGTCAGGGGTTATGGGGAGAAGGCAGGAGAATGGGGTTAGGAGGGAGAGATAGATCAGCCATGATTGAATGTTGGAGAAGATTTGACGGGCCGAATGGCCTAATTCTGCTCCTGTCACTTATGAACTTAAGAACACGGGTTAAAACAACTGCTGGAAGAGATATAAAGATAACACCATATTAAAAGCAGGTATTTAAACAGAATCATAGCGTTTAAAAGGCATGGTATTTGAATAGGAAAGATTTAGAAGGATATGGGCCAAATGCGGACAAACATTGATAGGGCCTCTTGGTCAGTATGGGCGAGGTGCGCTGAAGGGCCTGTTTCTGTGCCGTATGATTAGAAATGGGCAGCAGACAATAGATCTTAAATCACTGTTGAACTTCATTCAGACCGGAGGACATATCTCTATTACTTGTTGATTTAGTTATTGCAAGGCAAATGAGAAGCGAATGGAATGTGTTATGTATTAAATATGGGAACATAAATTCCAGACATACAAAGATGAATTCAGATATTCCACTTACAGGAACTCATCCTGAATCCTTTTCACGTGTAGTTCATGTGAACGGAGGCTCCCTGAATTCTTGTCCCGTTAATTCCAATCTAACCACCAACCCCAACACCATCCTGCTACCAAAGAATAGACACAAAATGCTGGTGAGACCATTCATCAGACCGCTCTCGCCCCACAACGCCATCTATTCCTTTCCTCCAGAGATGCTGCTTGACCCCCTGAGTTACTCCAGCATTTCGTGGCACGGTGGCACAGAGATGGAGCTACTGCCTAACAGCGCCGGAGACCCGGTTTCGATCCTGACTACGGCTACTTGTCTGCACGGAGTTTGTACGTTCTCCCCGTGACCTGCGTGGGTTTCCACCTAGATCTTCGGTTTCTTCCCACACTCCAAAGATGTACAGGTTTTGTAGGTTAATAGGCTTGGTATGAATGTAAAACATTTTAAAAAAATTGTCTCTAGTGTGTGTAGGGTGGTGTTAATATGCGGGGATCGCTGGTCGGTGCGCACTCGGTGGGCTGAAGGGACTGTTTCCGCGGTGCATCTCTAAACTAAACTAAACTAAACTAAACTAAACTATCTTCGGTGTAAACCAGCATCTGCCGAATCTTCCGACACACCCATCCTGCCACCATCTCCTCTGCATCAGTTAGAAACATAGAAAACATAGAAAATAGGTGCAGGAGTAGGCCATTCGGCCCTTCGAGCCTGCACCGCCATTCAATATGATCATGGCTGATCATCCAGCTCAGTAACTTGTACCTGCCTTCTCTCCATACCCCCTGATCCCTTTAGCCACAAGAGCCACATCTAACTCCCTCTTAAATATAGCCAATGAACTGGCCTCAACTACCTTCTGTGGCAGAGAATTCCACAGACTCACCACTCTCTGTGTGAAGAAATGTTTTCTCATCACGGTCCTAAAAGACTTCCCCCTTATCCTTAAGCTGTGACCCCTAGTTCTGGACTTCCCCAACATCGGGAACAATCTTCCCGCATCTAGCCTCTCCAACCCCTTAAGAATTTTAGATGTTTCTATAAGATCCCCCCTCAGTCTTCTAAATTCCAGCGAGTACAAGCCCAGTCTATCCAGTCTTTCTTCATATGAAAGTCTTGCCATCCCAGGGATCAATCTGGTGAACCTTCTCTGTACTCCCTCTAAGGCTAGAATGTCTTTCCTCAGATTAGGAGACCAAAACTGCACACAAAATCAGCATCTGCAGTTCCTTCCTACACAATTGAGTGTAGAAGTTGGGAGGTCATGTTGCAGTTATATAAGACGTTAGTGAGGCCACATTTAGAGTGTTGCTTGGGTACCGTGTTATAGGAAAGATGTTGTCAAGCTGGAAAGAGTGCAGAGAAGATTTATGAGGTTGGTGCCAGGACTCCAGGGCCTGAGCTATAGGCAGAGGTTGAGCAGGCTGGGACTCTATTCCTTGGAGCGCAGGAGGATGAGGGGGTGATCTGATAGAGGTGCACAAAATCATGAGAGGAATAGATTGGGTAGACGCACTTACCCAGAGTAGGGGAATCAAGAACCACAGGAACATGGGTTTAAGGTGAAGGGGGGGGGGTAAGATTTAATAGGAACCTGAGGGGTAACTTTTTCACACAGAGGGTGGTGGGTGTATGGAACGAGCTGCCGGAGGAGGTAGTTGAGGCTGGGACTATCCCAATGTTTAAGAAACATCTGGACAGGTACTTGGATTGGACAGGTCTAGAGGGAGATGGGCCAAACGCGGGACAGGTAGGAGTAGTGTGGATGGGACATGTTGGCCAGTGTTGGCAAGTTGGGCCGAAGGGCCTGTTTCCACGCTGTAAGACTCTGGGGGTCTATTTCGCTTTAGTGTCACTCCGCTGCTGACGGCTGCAGAAAAGTGACTCAGATGGATGTTTTCTGTGAACAGATGCATTTCCTCTCAGTCTAGTCAGTGTGTGTCCATGAGGGAGTGGGATGCAGCCTGCCAAGCTCCCCACAACTACACTCCATTTTTATTGGACTCATTTCAGCTGTTGGAATCAAAATCCCACATTGACTTGAATGCTCCTTCCTGGTAACAGCGATAAAGATAACATGACTTTTTTGACACTGTTAGCAACAGTCTATACTACTCTCATTAGCACATTCTCTCAGCTTTGTCCAAATACAATTTGTTCCAGTAGCAACTAAATCACAGTTTTGGCACCACAGATAATATAGTCTCATTCAAACAAAAACATAAACCGCATTCAAAATTTGTTTAGAATACATAACCATATCACATACCATGCAAACACACAATATTATTTTGTGTAAAAGAATGGCCCTTTTACTTTCAAGTGTTTGATTTATGTTCATAAGTGCATAAGTGAGAGGAGCTGGATTAGGCCGCTCGGCCCATCAGGCCATTCAATCATGGATGATCTATCTTTCCCTCTCAACCCCATTCTCCTGCCTTCTCCCCATGACCCCTGACACCCGTACTAATCAAAAATCTATCTATCTCTGCCTTAAAAATATCCACTGACTTGGCCTCCACAGCATTCTGTGGCAATGAATTCCGCAGATTCACCTTCTGGCTAAAGAAATTCCTCCTCATCTTCTTCCTAAAGGAACGTCCGTTAATTCTGAGGTTTTGACCACTAGTCCTAAACTCTCCCACTGGTGGAAACATCCTCTCCACATCCATACTATCCAGGCCATAACACCATAATTAATGTGAATGTCTATTTTATATTTTACTATCTTGATTTTAGTTTAGTTTTTAGTTTAGAGATGCAGCGCGGTAAGAGGCCCTTCGGCCCACCGATTCCGCACCGGCCAGTGATCCCCGCACATTAACACTATCCTACACACACGAGGGACAATTTACACATACACCAAGCCAATTAACCTACATACCTGTACGTCTTTGGAGTGTGGGAGGAAACCGAAGATCTCGGAGAAAACCCACGTGGTCACGGGAAGAACGTACAAACTCTGTACTGACAGCACCCATGGTCAGGATCGAACCCGGGTCTCCGGTGCTGCAAGCACTGTAAGGTGGCAACTCTACCGCTGCGCCAACTTCCTTCTAACTGAAAAGAAAAACCTTTCATTGTTCTCAGCACACGTGGAAACTAAACTAGACATACAGCCATACAGTCATTGACGTATGGTCTGAAGAAGGGTCTTGACCCGTATCGTCACCCGCTCCTTCTCTCCAGAGATGCTGCCTGTCCCGCTGAGTTACTCCAACATTTTGTGTCTACTTTAGACATGCAGCAACCTGCAGGATTTGACGGAAGGTGTTAATGCATTGAAAATAAAGTACTCCGACTATAAAAGCATTCATATCATATCATCATATCATATCATATATATACAGCCGGAAACAGGCCTTTTCAGCCCACCAAGTCCGTGCCGCCCAGCGATCCCCGTACATTAACACTATCCTACACCCACTAGGGACAATTTTTACATTTACCCAGCCAATTAACCTACAAACCTGTACGTCTTTGGAGTGTGGGAGGCAACCGAAGATCTCGGAGAAAACCCACGCAGGTCACGGGGAGAACGTACAAACTCCTTACAGTGCAGCACCCGTAGTCAGGATCGAACCTGACTTTCCGACGCTGCATTCGCTGTAAAGCAGCAACTCTACCGCTGCGCTACCGTGCCGCATTATCATGTCTATACACTATGGTGGCTCGATTGTAATCATGCGTTGTCTTTACGCTGACTGGTTAGCATGCAACAAAGGCTTTTGAATGTACCTCAGTACACGTGACAATAAACTAAGCTAAACTAAACTAATCACCATAGAAGATTGGACACAAAATGATCAGAAAGAAAATGGAGACACAAGATAGACTGTGGATGATGGAATTTGGAGCAATTATTTTTGCATTGAGAGAAAGCAACTGAACGTTTATAGATTAATGAGACTGTCATTTTTTAATCTCAGGTGATTTTATGGAGGTGTACAAAATCATCAGAGGAATAGATCGGGTGGACAAACAGAGTCTCTTGCCCAGAGTAAGGGGAATCGAGAACTAGAGGACATAGGTTTAAGGTGAGGGGGGAAAGATTTAATTGGAATCTGAGGGGGAACGTTTTCACACAAAGGGTGGTGGGTGTATGGAACGAGGTGCCGGAGGAGGTAGTTGAGGCAGGGACTATCACAATGTTTAAGAAACATCCAGACAGGTGCATGGATAGGTCAGGATTAGAGGGATGTGGGCCAAACGCATGCACTTGGGACGAGTGTAGCTGGGACATATTGGTCAGCGTGAGCTGAAGGGCCTGTTTCCACACTGTGTGACTATATGACTCTCCTCTTCGGATCGTTCATCTTGTTGTGGTGAAGAGGCTTGCGTGCCCCCATGGTTCCGAGAGCGATGCCGTCGGAAGCACTAGCTTCTGGTAGGGCCACCCATGGCGGTAAGGTCGAGGGTGAGGGTCCAGACTAAGAACGATCGAACCTGCAAGAACGCGGACCAGGCGGACAAAGTTATCTTGAACTCAAGGGCTCTGAAGGCGGATGAAGGCTGCAACAGATCTATCAGCTCCAATCATCTTGGTTCCCTTGCCATTGGAATTAGTTGATTGATTTGTGAAGGACCGTGTGCTTCTTGGAGTGGAACATCAAGTACACGTTAAACAAACACACGCACAGGCGTCTTCGTTCTGACATCGGAACGTCGACCATCATCCTCGACCTCGAGGGGTAGCCACGACGACGACGATATGACTCTCTACACATGTCTATGTTCTGTCTTCATTCTCCATCTCCTCTCAGTTTACGAAGTACTGTGTAAAAATGACTTAACTCCAATCATCTCTCTTTCTTTCCCATACATACAGACTGAAGGGCTTGCTATGCCCTAATACCACATTCTCTTCCAATTCAATTGTTTATTATGACACTTACAGAGAACTGTGTCACCATATCTGTTGCACTGCCGCAAGTAAGAATTTCATTGTTCCGTTTCGGGGGCATATGACAATAAAACATTCTTGACTCTTAGCTTTAATGTTATAAAATGCAACAGTTCTTCTCCAAGTTGACCTCGTGACTTTTCTCTTTACACTGTATATCCGCTGTGCATCCATCTATCAGCCACAGAAGCATGTATCCTCCTGCCCTGATTGTTCCCGATGTTGGGGAAGTCCAGAACCAGGGGTCACAGCTTAAGGATAAGGGGGAAGTCTTTTAGGACCGAGATGAGAAAACATTTATTCACACAGAGAGTGGTGAGTCTGTGGAATTCTCTGCCACAGAAGGTAGTTGAGGCCAGGTCATTGGCTATATTTAAGAGGGAGTTAGATGTGGCCCTTGTGGCTAAAGGGATCAGGGGGTATGGAGAGAAGGCAGATACAGGTTACTGAGCTGGATGATCAGCCATGATCATATTGAATGGCGGTGCAGGCTCGAAGGGCCGAATGGCCTACTCCTGCACCTATTTTCTATGTTTCTATGTAACACTACATCCTGTCTTTGTCCCGCCCCCTTCCCCTGACATCAGTCTGAAGAAGGACCTCGACCCGAAGGACCTCACCCGTTCCTTCTCTCCTGAGATGCTGCCTGTCCCGCTGAGTTACTCCAGCATTTTGTGTCTACCTTCAATTTGAATCAGGATCTGCAGTTTCAAAGTAGACCTTCAGGCAAATCACTAACAGGGGAGAAAGTTAGAATGTTGTTTTTCTAAGGATGTTGCTATGAACACAGAACTTCTTGGAGGAAGTACAAATTGTTGAAATAGACCTTGTACAATAAACCAAAACAAATTCATGAGTTTTCATTCCTGTTTTGGGAAAACAGCTTGCATTTTTATGTGTCTTTCAGATTTATTATATATCTATCCTGTGGCTCATCTGGCTGGAGGATGGTCAGATCACGTACATTATATCCAAGTGAACAAATACCACTGATATATCCATACTAGAGCAGGTTAAAAACATTAGGTTTCCGTTTAGAATGCATCTTCTGCAAAACATCTTCACTCACAATGTAAGTATCAGCTAAAACGAAAACCACCCAAGTCATCAGAACTGGACTGTAAAATTGTGGTTATTATAGCATTCCCACAAATGTTACATTGAGCATTTACTATGCTGGTGGGAAAAAAGAAACTGCAACATGCATAGGAAAGGGGCTGGCTGCCCATTCATCAATGATATGCCCATTATTTATCAATCAATTGTCATGTGATAGGAGCAGAATTAGGCCATTCAGCCCATCAAGTCTACTCCGCCATTCAATCATGGCTGATCCATCTCTCCCTCCCAACCCCTGCCTTCTCCCCGTAATCCCTGACACCCGTACTAATCAAGAATCTTTCTATCTCATTATAGATGTTAACCTGGGAATACTTGAAGCTGATATGAGATGAATATAATGGAAAGGATACCATGTCCCACCATTAGCTTTGGTCATCTTTATGAGTGTAGCGCAATAAATCTAACAGAAAACAGTTTCAATAGCTTCAATCCACTTTCCTGTGAATACAGATATGAGCAATGAATTGCTCCATTCACCATTATCAATAACTTGTAAAATAACCTGATGCGGGCGTGGCACAATGGCGTAGCTGGTAGAGCTGCACCCTCACAACGCCAGAGACCTGGGTTGGATGCTGTCTGCGTGGAGTTTGCACGTTCTCACTGTGCCTCGCCAAGCTCTGATGGAGCTCAGGTGGCTTAGTTTGAAGTTATGGTATGTGAATGGTGGACACTGCCTGGCACTCAGCGGGCCCGGAACCTGATTTTAGTCCGACACGCGGAAAGAGGAATGACACGAGGCTGTTTTACCAATGAAAACATAAACTGCTGGTGTAACTCAGCAGGAAAGGTAGCATCTCTGAAGAACATGGACAGATGGTGTCTTCGCTCGGGACCCTTCTTCAGATTCAATTTGAGCTTGAGGAAGGCTCTCGACCCAAAGCGTCACCTATCAACATTCTCCAGAGATACTACCGGTCCCACTGAGCGACTCCAACACTTTGTGTCTTTTGTGTCTGATTTTAGTTAGTGGCTTTTAGTGGTAAGCAAAAATCCTCATTTGCAGCTCGAGCAAAATTCCAAATCTGCTGTGCAACAGTGATTTATGGCACCTTTTAAAAAACAAATATTATAAAATGTGCATTTTATTACATGATAAAATGTGCAGCTGTGTGATTTTGGAACCTTCCAGAAATCCTCTTACCACCCTTTCCTCCCCCCCCCCCCCACCAGCATTAAAATGTCAAGCAAATGATAACGGGGTTTTCTGCACAGGCAGGCTCTATCGTTATATGCCGAACACTGTGTATAGAAAGAAAAGTTTTCTGATATCAGTTGTGAAATTATCACTTACTTTTGTGACCTTGCGTTTTCTTGTTTAGCCGCAGCGCTTTCACTTAAAGCAGTATTTTGGGTGAATATTTTCCAAATATTTGCTGACCCAATTGCACTTTAGCCTAGAAAGTAATGGGTCCAGGACCTGCTTCGACGGTTCAGCACTTGATCTAAGCTGTGACTTCAGATCATTGATGGAAACTCTGACCCCGATTTGTTTAAGCGCATCATAGTGGTGGTTTTGTGGAAACACAAGGGGGTGGCACAGTGGTGGCAGCGGTAGAGTTGCTGCCTCACAGCACCAGAGACCCAATAGACAATAGACAATAGACAATAGACAATAGATGCAGGAGTAGGCCATTCGGCCCTTCGAGCCAGCACCGCCATTCAATGTGATCATGGCTGATCATTCTCAATCAGTACCCCGTTCCTGCCTTCTCCCCATACCCCCTGACTCCGCTATCCTTAAGAGCTCTATCTAGCTCTCTCTTGAATGCATTCAGAGAACTGGCCTCCACTGCCTTCTGAGGCAGAGAATTCCACAGATTTACAACTCTCTGACTGAAAATGTTTTTCCTCATCTCAGTTCTAAATGGCCTACCCCTTATTCTTAAACTGTGGCCCCTGGTTCTGGACTCCCCCAACATTGGGAACATGTTTCCTGCCTCTAACGTGTCCAACCCCTTAATAATCTTGTACGTTTCAATACGATCCCCTCTCATCCTTCAAAGGTTCCAGTGTATACAAGCCTAGTCGCTCCAGTCTTTCAACATATGACAGTCCCGCCATTCTGGGAATTAACCTAGTAAACCTACGCTGCACGCCCTCAATAGCAAGAATATCCTTCCTCAAATTTGGAGACCAAAACTGCACACAGTACTCCAGGTGCAGTCTCAATAGGGCCCTGTACAACTGCAGAAGGACCTCTTTGCTCCTATACTCAACTCCTCTTGTTATGAAGGCCAACATTCCATTGGCTTTCTTCACTGCCTGCTGTACCTGCATGCTTCCTTTCAGTGACTGATGCACTAGGACACCCAGATCTCGTGTACGTCCCCTAACTTCAGATAATACTCTGCCTTCCTATTCTTACCACCAAAGTGGATAACCTCACACTTATCCACATTAAACTGCATCTGCCATGCATCTGCCCAATCACACAACCTGTCCAAGTCACCCTGCAACCTCATAGCATCTTCCTCACAGTTCACACTGCCACCCAGCTTTGTATCATCTGCAAATTTGCTAATGGTACTTTTAATCCTTTCATCCAAGTCATTAATATATATTATAGATAGCGGCAGAGTTGCTGGCTTATTGCCCCAGAGATCCGGGTTCGATCCTGTCTATGATTGTTATCTGTGTGGAGTTTTTTGTGGTTGTTCCGGTTTCCTCCCACACTCCAAAGACATACAGGTTTGTAGGTTAATTGGCTTTGGTAAAAATTGTAGATTGTCCCTGGTGTGGGTAGGATCGTGCTAGTGTAGGCGCAGACTCGGTGGGCCGAAGGGCCTGTTTCGGCGCTGTATGTCAAAACTAAGCTAACCCAAGTGCAATATTCTATTGCATACATGGCCTGAGGCTTTGTGTGCAATAGGAGCAGTCAAACATATGAAAATTATGATGATAATCATGATGACACTTTATTGCCACATGTAGCTATGTACCTAGATACAGAAAAAATCTTTGTTTTGCATACAATCCAGTAAAATAATACTATAGATAAGCACAATCACCGATAAATGCAAAAGTGCAACAATTGTAGTGTGATAGTAGACGTCACTGAGACAATACACAAAGAGTAGCCCACTTTTCTGGCACACACAAAGTTTCAAAGTTCTGAAGAGTTCAGTCTTATCTTGGCCTTAAAAGCCTGTTGTCCTGGCAACACCGATCCTCTCCACCGTCTGCCGCCATCTTGAAAACGGCCCTTTGCCCTTTCGCACAGATGTGAACAAAGCCATTCATTCCGAGAGCTCTCCTTCGTTGATTAGTGCGGGTGTCAGGGATTGTGGGGGGGAAGGCAGGAGAATGGGGTTAAGAGGGAAAGATAGGACAGCCACAATTGAAAGACGAGTAGACTTGATGGGCCAAATGGCTTAATTCTGCTCATAGAACTTATGAACTCTGCCATATGGAACAGTATGGGAAAATGAGGTTGGTCGTGGGCAAGGGTATGGCTGAGACGATTATAGAAAGAGGTCCAAGGAGTATAGTGATGGTCAGGCCTGGAACTGTGCAAGAGCATCAGGGATGAACACAGAACAGTACAGCCAGGAACAGGCACTTCAACCCAAAATGTCCATGGCAAACACAATACCACGTTAAACTAATCTCCTCTGCCTGCAAGCAATCTATCTCCCTCCAACCCCTGCATATATATGCATGTGCTTTTCTAAAAGCTTCTTAAATGGCACTATCATATCTACGTCCACCACCTTTTCTGGCAGTGTGTTCCAGGCATTCACCACCTCTGTATAAAAAAACTTGCCCTGCACACCTCCTTGAAAATTTGCCTCTCACCTTAAAGCTATGCCTGCTAGACTTTGACATTTCCACCCCTGACTGTCTACCCGATCTATGCCTTTCATAATTTTATATACTTCTATATACTCCCTGTAATGGCAGTTTCTATACCATCCCGAAATCCCACTTCGATAGCCATTACTTCTCGGGGATGAAATGTAGTTACAGCTTACGCACACGTCGCACCCTGATATGGCAAAACGAATCTTCCAAACTCCTTTTCTTCATTCATTAGTTTTATTAAAGTAGCACAAATCATAGAGTAATAAATCAGTTTCTGTACTTTATCAACTGTTTCTTCTTCAAACAATGTCTAGAAATTCTTGCAGTTACTACCGTGTGGTTCTTATAAATATAACCGGTGCGAGCGTATGGTACGAGCGCGTGTTGTAAAGAACTGTATGTATGCTCCCCATCCTCCGAGTCTAAACTGACCCACAATCTCTGTCGACACGCTAGCCTCCTCCCATCTAGACACTCCCAATTACGCGTTAAGTCACACCCACAAGCAGGTAAAAAAGACATAAACTAGAAATATTAAAACATAACACAATGACAATAACTGAATTAAGCATAAATGGCTCCTACACTCCCTTCAGCATCCGCCCCTCCAGAGAAAATAATCCAAGTTTGTCTTACTTCTGCTAATAACTAATACCCTCGAGAGGATTTAGTTTAGTTTAGAGATACAGCGTGGGAACAGGCCCTTCAGCCCACTGAGTCCCCGCCGACCAGTGATCCCCGCACACTAACACTATCCTACAAACACACAGTTTACTATTTTTACCAAACCCAATTAGCTTGCAAACCTGTACGTCTTTGGAGTGTGGGAGGAAACCGGAGCTCATGGGGAGAGCGTGCAAACTCCATACAGACAGCGCCCGCAGACAGGATCGAACCCGGTTCTCCGGCGCTGTAAGGCAGCAACTACCGCTGCGGCACCGTGCCACCCTAATTTAGAGGAAGAGTCAAAATCATGGAAAATGTCACCGGAGAGAGTCCAGACACACAATGAGGCCCTTGCCAAAGAGCAAAGGAAAGGAGTGGGAACAACCAGCAAGAAAACTGTTTAAAGAGCACCTTACTGCCAGAAGACTAATGCATTGGAATTTCCAGGAGTGTACCATCTAAGTGTGGTCCATTTTAACTGACACTTAACCAAGTCTTCTTCGACGTGTGTGGTCCAGTCGTTGAGGGCACAAGTGAATTTTCAGCCAGCCTTGTATGGATTTGTGTCAAATGAACAGAGTTCCTGAAACAAATTTGTGTGATCCATGTACAGCGGTCTAATTGCTTTGTGAAAGAATTTCTAGCCTGTTATCTTTACCGAGGTTTAAGACCTGTCTGTCCTCACAAACTAAGAGTAAAAGCAGTTTTACGAGTTAAATAGAGGCACTGTAGCACCATGATCTGTTCCCCAAAATCTCTGAAGAACAAAACCTTATCTGATCTTTTTTTGTTGCTTTTGCAATATTTTGCTGTGTGAAAAAAAGTATCCATATCACAAAATCAACTAGACTTCAAAAGTATTCATTGAGTGGGAGACACTTTTGAACAAAAATGCGCATGAAATGTCCTGGACTCATAATGTTATAAAGCATGGAAACAGGTCCATCGGCAAAACTCATCAATGCCACCCAGGATACCTACCTGAAGCTTGAGCCATTGCCTTGTGTCTGGCACTTCTATCCATGTTTTAGTTTAGTTTGGTTTAGAGATACAGTGCAGAAACAGGCCCTTCGGCCCAGAGTCCGTACCGGCCAGCGATCCCCGCACATTACCACTACCCTACACATACTAGGGACAATTTTACGTTTACACCAAGCCAATTAACCTACAAACCTGTACATCTTTGGAGTGTAGGAGGAAACCGAAGATCTTGGACAAAACCCACGCAGGTCTTGGAGAGAGCGTACAAACTCTGTACAGACAGCACCCGTAGTCGGGGTCAAACCTGGGTCTCGGGCACTGTAAGGCAGTACCCCTACCGCTGCGCCACCGTGCCGCCCACCGTACTTGTCTAAAAGTTCTTAAAATGTTGTACTTCAGCCATCTCTGTTACATCTTCTGGCAGCTCGATCCATACAACCAATGACTTCTGTGTTGAAAAACGTACCCCTCAGGTCCCTTTTAAATCTTTCCCCTCTCACTTTATATTATGCTCTCTATTTTAGACTACCATCCTTTGCAAAAAGACTGTGACTATTGATCTTATCCATGCCCCTCATCTATATACTAAAACTCTTGTTTGTTTGTTTGTTCCTGAACTACAGCCAAAACGGTACACGATAGTGCGACCATTTTAGGCCCACCTTACTCACCGTCGTCCCTTTGGTGCTAATGGAAGAAGTTTCATTGAAATCGGTGTTATATATTTAAAGTTATTCACATTTTAAAGTTTAAGGGAGGGGGGAGGGAGGGAGGGGGGTGTTAAGAGGATAAGGGGGGTTGAGGGGGATGGAGTGGGGGGGAGGGGGAGGAGGGAGGGGGGAGGAGGAGGGGGAGGAGGGGGGAGAGAGGGGGGAGAAGGGGAAGGTGGGGAGGGGAGGAGGGAGAAGGGGGAGGGAGGGGGATGGAGGGGGAGCAGAGGGGGGAGTGGGGGAGGTGAGGGTGCTGCACCAATGCAGGAGAGGTTTGGGCGAAACGGGTCCACTTGGTCGAGTTATCTTGTATATTTCTATATTATTATCCTTCACCTTCCTTTCACTGCAGTGTAAACAGCCCCTGACTATCTTGGCTCCTCTTATAACTCAAGCCCTCCCGTCCCAATAACATCTTCGTGATGCTTTTCTGCACCCTCGCCAGCTTAGTGCGATCCTTCTGACTGCATGGCAACTAAAATGGCACACATTACTCTAAATGCAGTCTCAACAACATCTTGTATAGCTGTATTATAACATCCCAATCCCTGTGCTGACCAATGAAGGCAAACGTGCCAAATGCCTTCTTCACCAACCCTGTTCATAAGCGAATGTTTATATATATTTTTATTGTCCTGAGTAGGTGAAATGAGGACCAGAGGACAAGGGTTAAGGTGATGGGGGAAATACTTAACAGGAATCTGAGGGGTCAATTTTTCACACAAAGAGTGGGTGGTTGTATGGAACCAGCTGCCAGAGGAGGAAGTTGAGGCAGGGACTATCCAAACGTTTAAGAAACAGATAGGACAGGTACGCAGATAGGGCAAGTTTAGAGGGATGCGGCCAAGAGCAGGTAGCTGGGACACATTGGCCGATGTGGGCAAGTTTGGTTGAAGGGCCTGTTTCCACGCTGTATCACTCTATGACTCTTATATACTTCAAAAGAAGGAGGCATACTTCAGATTTTGGCAGTCAGGATTGTACAAGAACTGTAGGAGTACACTTAAGAAGGAAATAAGAAGAGAAAAAAGTCAGAAGATATGAAGTGGAACCTGACAGGCTATGCAAAGGAAAATCCGAAGGGATTCGGCAGATATATTAAGAGTAGAAGGGTGGCTTGGGAAAGGATATGTTCCCATAAAGATCAGCATGGATGACATTATAAAGCCACAAAGGGAGGGGGGGGGAGGGGGAATATTGAATGATTACTTCTTTAGTTTAGTTCAAGAGATACAGTGTGCAAACAGGCCCATTCGGCCCACCGAGTCCGTGCCGACCAGGGGTCCCGAACACTAACACTATCCTTCACACACTAAGGACAATTTACAATTTTACGAAACCAATGACTCCACAAAACAGTAAGTCTTTGGATTGTGGGGAGCAAACTGAAGATCCTGGAGAAAAACCCACGTGGTCACGGGGAGAACGTACAAACTTCGTACAGACAAGCACCCCTAGTCAGGATCGAACCCGGGTCTCTGGCGCTGTAAGGCAGCAGCTCTACTGCTGGTGCCACCGTGACGCTTCTGATCTGTTTCACTGAGGAGAAAATCAGAGACGCTAAGGAATTGAAGCAGAATAGTTGGAGGAACAGCCTCCCATATTTCACTTGGGCAGCTTACAGCCCAATGGTATGAGTATTGATTTCTCGAACTTCAAGTAACCCCGGCATTCCCTCTCTCTCTCAATCCCTCCCCCACCCAAGTTGCACCAGCTTCTTGTTTTCACCCAACAACAGCTACCAATGGCCTGCTTCCTTTATCATCATTACATTTTTGCATATCTTTCATTCAACTTTCTTTATCTCTCCACATCACCGTCTATATCTCTCGTTTCCCTTCTCCGTCACTTCAGTCTGAAGGAGGGTCTCGACCCGAAACGTCACCCATTCCTTCTCTCCAGAGATGCTGCCTGTCCCGCTGAGTTACTCCAGCTTTTTGTGTCTACCTTCGATTTAAAACAGCATCTGCAGTTCTTTCCTACACATCTGCAGTTTCTTCCTGCACAGAGGAGTTGAGATGTCTTTGATCAGCTATGAATTACCAAAGAGAATGTATTGGCATTAAGATGGATAAATCCTGGGACCTGAACAAGTGAACCCTGGACCTTGTGGGAAACCAGGGGGGAAATTGCAGAGGGCCTTGCAACAGTATTTGCATTATCTTTAGCTACAGGTAAAGATCCAGAAGATCAAGGGTAGCTAAGGTTGTACCGTTATTTAAGAAGGCCAGCTGGTACAAGCCAAGGATCAAAGGCTGGTGAACTGGACATCAGTGGTGAGAAAGTTGCTGGAAATGTTTTTTAGGGATAGAATCTATGAGCATTTTAGTTTAGTTTAGTTTAGAGGTATGGTGTGGAAACAGGCCCTTCAGCCCATCGAGTCCGCGCCGACCAGCGATTCCGCACACTAACAGTATCTTACACACTAGGGGCAATTTACAATTTTACCGAAGCCAATTAACCTACAAACATGTACGTCTTTAAAAAAGGCTCTGGGATGCCTTGAGGTTGCAAGAGACATTATTTTAATGATCTGAAGAAGGGTCTCGACCCGAAACGTCACCCGTTCCTTCTCTCCAGAGACACGGCCTGTCCCACTGAGTTACTCCCAGCATTCTGTGCCTGTCTTACTTTCTTTTCAGGGCCGCCTTCAATGGAATGGCAAGGAATCGCGCTTGCAATGTTTTCAATCAGCTCAACGCTTCGCTATTTTGGTTCCTGAACAGTGGTGCCTGCATTATATTAGTGCAGAGAATAGGCTCGTCTGGATCAAGCGTTGTCACTGCAGTCACATCTGTGGCTAATAAGCCAATTTCCATTTGAAGACAATGCTCTGTTGTCGTGCTCACAAAAGGTCAGATATCTTTCAAATGATCTGCTGGCCTTCTTTGCGCTGCCAAAGCACAGCAGTGAAGTTGCTCCAACGACACTGTTTCATCCTTCAGCGTTCAGTCATCACAAATTATACAAGAGGTGAATCCACAGATGCAACTGCGGGGGCAAAAGGCTACTTCCTAATCCACTAATTGCAGCAACAGCCTGTGGAAACAGGCCCTTCAGCCCATCGATTGCACCGACCAACGATCACCCGTTCACACTGTTTCTATCCTATACACCAGGGACAATTTGCAGAAGCCAATTAACCTACAAACCCGCACGTCTTTGGAGTGTGGGAGAAAACCGGAGCACCCGGAGAAAACCCGCGCAAGGTCGTAGGGAGAACGTACAAACTCCGTGCAGACAGCACCCGTAGTCAGGATCAAACCCGGGTTTCTAGCGTTGCAAGGCAGCAACTCTAACGCTGCGCCACCGTAATGCCTCAAACACACGGACTGAATGTGATACTCAGCATGGCTTTGTGAGTGGGAAATCTTGTCTCATCATCTCAATCAATAGAATTGAGCTGTTGAGGAGATGGACAATTGATTGGTGAGGGTAAGGTGGAAGATGTTGTATACATTAACCTTAGCAAGACTGCATGGTAGGCTGGTCCAGAAACGTATTTAACTGCTGATCCAGGATGAGTTAGCCAACTTGATAGAAATTAGCTTGGTGGTCGGAGTCAAGGGATAATAGTGAATAGCGAAGGGGTGTTAAAGGGGGGACTTCTAGTGAAAGGCCTCGATAGTGTGAATGTGGCGGAGGGTTTTTTCCACTAAGAGCAGAATCAGGTCATTCGGCCCATCAAGACTACTCCGCCATTCAATCATGGCTGATCTACCCCTCCTAACCCCATTTGTGTATGAAGGTATGTGTACACACTGAAGGGCCTGTTTCCACTCTGTGTGACTCTATGACTCTGTACACGTACTTAATTATGATTGTGCTTAGGTATAGTAATGTTTTACTAAACTGTATGTAAAAACGGAATTTCACTTTACCTCGGTACATCATGTGGCAATAAAGTACAATTGAACCATTCTTTGGGAATTCAGACGGGAAAGGCGAGAGTTTTTTATCTCTCGACGTGAGGGGAATAAAAAACCTCATCGCCTGAGTCTGTTTGTAGTCTTCAGACTGGAATTACACAGCTTCAATCCAACCATCCCCCTCCACCGGTTTCAGCAGAACACCACAAACGCTTTCATAGTAGTGATACAGTGTGGAAACAGGCCCTTCGGCCCAGCTGCCCACACCAGCCACAATGGCCCAGCTACACTAGTCCCACCTATCCGCATTATAGACAATAGGTGCAGGAGTAGGCCCATCTGGCCCTTCAAGCCAGCACCGCCATTCAATGTTGATCATGGCTGATCATCCACAATCAGTATCCCGTTCCTGCCTCTCCCCATACCCCCTGACTCCGCTATCATTAAGACCTCAATCTAACTCTGTCATGAAGGCATCCAGAGAATTGGCCTCCACTGCATTCTGAGGCAGAGAATTCCACAGATTCACAACTTTCCGAGCGAAAAAGTTTTTCCTCATCTCCGTTCAAAATGGCCTACCCCCTTATTCTTAAACTGCCTCAGAAGGCAGTGGAGGCCAATTCTCTGAACGCATTCAAGAGAGAGATGGATAGAGCTCTTAAGGATAGCGGAGTCAGGGGGTATGGGGAGAGGCAGGAACGGGGTACTGATTGAGAATGATCAGCCATGATCACATTGAATGGCGGTGCTGGCTCGAAGGGCCGAATGGCCTCACTCCTGCACCTGTTGTCTATTGTCGCCAAGGAACCATGGGAGGTCGGTAGGAATCTCCGTTGCTGTCTCTTGCGATTGATTGTGTTTCGCTTGTTACACTTTTGTCGCCAGGAGGCGTAGGCTGCACGCCACAAACAGACCTAGGTTGAGTCAGTCTCGCTTTTCAAATTTTTTTTTTCTACAGACCGCAGCTTGCAGAAGAAAGGAATGATATTTTATATTAAGCTGCTTTTTGCTTTTTTTTTTAAAGAATAAAACCTCGTCAAATTCCCCGAGGAATGGCAGCGAGTTGCAGGGGAAGATACTTGGACTGGATTTGGAGCGGCTGGTCGGATTCCAGTGATCAGAGCAGATTTTGTTGTATTAAACAAAAAAAAGGGTGAATGACGCACATTCACAGCTGACCTCTCCTGCACAGGGAAATACAAAAACCAGCTCCGAACACTTTTCAATCAATCTGCAACCATCCCCCCCCCCCCCCCTCCCTCTACAACATTAAAAGGTGACGCACGTTTGCGATTAGCAATCAATATTCCGCACTGTGATCCACTCGCCTTTTTCATGAATGGGGACCAAATGCAGTCTGGGGAGGTGATTAATGAACGCGAAAACCGCCAGAGCTTTTCCTTGTGTGGGATTGCCCATTAATTATTACAGTTTCCCGGGCGTCAAAACTATACAGCAACGTAGAAAAATAGGTGCAGGAGGAGGCCATTCGGCCCTTCGAGGCAGCACTACCATTCAACGTGATCATGGGCTGATCATTCTCAATCAGTACCCCGTCCCTGCTCCCCCCCCCCCCCCCCCCCCCCCATCCATATCCCTTGATTCCTTTATAGCCCCAAGAGCTGAATCTAACTCTCTCTTGAAAACTCTTTCTTAAATGTTGGAATAACGCTGTCCTCTACCGATAATCGATCAATTTATAAAGTCTACCGCCCGCATTTGCCCATCCCATCGGCTCGAATGCAGAATTTCCAACATTTATTCTAAACCAAACCGTTCTCTGCACCCTTTCATTACCTCTAGTTTTTTTCCCCTCTCCCCTGACTCTCAGTCTGAAGAAGGGTCTCGACCCGAAACGTCGCCTATTCATTCCTTCCTTCTCTCCAGAGATGCTGCCTGTCCGCTGAGTTACTCCAGCACTTTCCAAGTGTCTGTCCATCTTCCATCTATAATCTTTTTGTTTTTATTTTGCAAAAAAAAATGAAACTCATTGACTGTCAATTTTTTGATATTTAAAAAAAAAAAAAAAGAAGCTATTTGCAGGTTGCTGGGGGATATGGGACAGACAAGGCGACAACAGCTGTTCGCCGGGCGGAGTTTTTTTATTCCTCTCCCACTTAAAGCCACTACTGCCTTCACCGTCCCGTTAAATTTTTACTGGGCAGGCAGTAAATTTCACGGCTGACAAGCCCGCCGTCCTGCCCAGTCACTGGAGGAACATTGGCCGCTCTGTGTCAGTGGAATGAAGTCCAGTGTTGTAATAGGCCAGTGCAGCGCTCAATCAGTCGATCAGTCACCCCTCTTTGGCCGGCCAGCTCTCGAGTTATTTAGGGTTGCAGACAGCCCCCTCTATTTCTCCTTTCTCTTTAAAGCCTATCTTCTTCCAGCTCGGTTTTTAAAAAAACGTCAGTGTGAAGGTCTCGCATAGATTATATATATATATATATATAAAAGACCTTCACACTGACGTTTAAAAAAAAAATATATATATATATATGCACACACACACACACATATATATATACACACACACACACATATATATATATATACATATATGCACACACACACATACACACATATATATATACACACACACATATATATATATATATACATATATGCACACACACACATACACACATATTTATATACACCCACACACACATATATATATATATACACGTACATATATATAATAATAGTATATTCCTTTATTCGTCCCACACCGGGGAAATCCTATATATATATACATATATGCACACACACACACACATATATATATATATATATATATATATACACACACACACACATATATATATATATATATATATATATATATAATAATAGCATATCCCTTTATTCGTCCCACACCGGGGAAATCCTATATATATATGCGTGTAGGGTTTTGTTTGTGTGTTGTTGTGAAAGTCGCATTCCTTGCATGGTGTTCTCAGTTTTTGAGTGTTCCCAAAAGCTAGGGTCCGGTGTAACTTATGCAAATAACATAGGCGTGCAAGGCAATGACTCACAGCCGGAACTGCACACAGGAGCCATATAAAAACTAATGGGAGAGTTAATACGCAGATAGCGAGAGCTTTGCACAGGAGTGTAGCTGATGGAATAACAGCGGAGAGAACGTGGAGGGGGGGGGAAAAAAGGAAAAAACATTGTATATGTGTATAGTGCAGAGTATTTATTTTTAATCTTTTGAAGTGAGCCTGTGAATTACAATGGCCGATGAAAAGGACAAACGATAAGCGCAATAGTAGTTTCAACGTGTTGAACTGGGAACAAGTGCAGCGGCTGGACAGGATCCTAACGGAGACCATCCCAATCCACGGGCGAGGGAACTTCCCGACGCTGGAGGTGAAGCCCAGGCAGATCGTCCAGGTGGTGCGTAGTCGCCTGGAGGAGAAGCGCATCTGTGTGCGGGATGTCAGGCTGAATGGCTCTGCCGCCAGCCACGTCCTCCACCAGCACAGCGGGCTGGGCTTACAAGGGACCTGGACCTGATCTTCAGGGTCGACCTGAGCGGCGACAAGGAGTTCCAGACCGTCAAGAACGTGGGTGCTGGACTGCCTGTCGACTTCTTGCCCGAGGGGGTGAACAAGGAGAAGATCACACCCTTGACCCTGAAGGAAGCCTACGTGCAGAAGATGGTGAAGGTGTGCAACGACTCCGACCGCTGGAGCCTCATCTCCCTGTCCAACAACAGCGGCAAGAACGTCGAGCTGAAGTTCGTGGACTCCCTGCGCAGGCAGTTCGAGTTCAGCGTGGACGCTTTCCAGATCAACCTGGACTCCCTGCTGCTGTTCTACGAGTGCTCCGAGAACCCCATGTCCGAGCACTTCCACCCGACCATCCTGGGGGAGAGCGTGTACGGCGACTTCAGCCAGGCGCTGGAGCACCTGCAGCAGAGGCTGATCGCCACCAGGAACCCGGAGGAGATCAGGGGTGGGGGGCTGCTCAAATACTGCAACCTGCTGGTGAGGGGCTTCCGCGCCGCCTCCGAGAGCGAGATGAAGGGCCTGCAGAGGTACATGTGCTCCCGCTTCTTCATCGACTTCTCCGACATCGGAGAGCAGCAGCGCAAGCTGGAGTCCTACCTGCAGAACCACTTCATGGGGCTGGAGGACCGCAAGTACGACTACCTGCTCACCCTGCAGAGGGTGGTGAACGAGAGCACCGGTCTGCCTGATGGGCCACGAGAGGAGGCAGACCCTCACCTCATCACCACCCTGGCCTTCCGTGTGCTGGCCGAGCAGAACATCATCCCCCAACGTGGCCAATGTCACCTGCTACTACCAGCCCGCACCCAATGTCTCAGACGCCAACTTCAACAACTACTACATCGCCCACGTTCAGCCCGTGTTCCCGTGTCAGCGGCACAACTACTCCACTTGGTTACCTTGCAACTGAATTTTGAGGGGGCAAGGAAAGAAAGGAAGGGAGGGAGGGGGAGAAAAAGAAGTGAGGGGGTAAGAACGACGAGGAGAGGTGAACAGAATTTGGGGGGTGTGTGGCTCTAGTGGCCGAGACTGGAGAGGGATTCAGACTGTGGGGAGAACTCTGTATCTGCCAACGATTGGGAGCGAGATTGACCCAGGCTTGGCTTGTCCACTGCTTCAAGTGCTTTTTTTTTTTGGAGCATTTATTTTCCTCCAAAAACAAATCAAAGGCTTGTTTTTTGTTTCGGAGACGGGCGAATTGTTTTTTCTTTCTGCCTCTGCAACAATAATAACCCTGACCCTGGTTATGTAGACATCTTCGGCTGCAACCAGATCTCCTCTCCCTCCCTCCCCACCCACCCACACACACACTGGTTCTCCCCGAGCCTGGTTATTATAGACATCTTCGGCTGCAACCAGGTACTGGTTCTCCCGAGCCTGGTTATATAGACATCTTCGGCTGCAACCAGTTCTCCTCCTCCCCACACACACACACACCACATTTCTCCCCGAGCCCCCTCCCTTTCTGGGAAGATTGAGCAAGAAATGACAACATGGGATTTCCGCACCCATCGCCTTTCTCATGAGCCTCTCGTTTCTCCCTTTAATTTTTGTCGTTGTTGTTTAGATGCTGATTTATTTTCAATATACATAGGTGAGGGGGAAAGGCTCCTCGTTGATTCCACCCCCCCTTCCCCTTTCTCGCCTGTTCTCCGACCCCCTCGACTCGTCTGGTAAGTCCAAATGTAGCAAATAAGCCGAGCAATTGAATTTGGCTCCTTCCATGAGAGAGAGAGAGATGGCGAGGCGAGGTAGTGGGAACGTTGCAATTCGGCTTGCAAACACTATGGATGATGCACCGAGATGCTGCTTCTTCACAGTTGCTTTTGTGTTGGGTTGGGGTTTTTTTTTGGTTGTGTGTTTTATTTCGGCGAGAGCTCTTCTTTTTATTTTTCCTCCTTTGGAATAATCCAAAAAAACGTTTGCTCCAGGAAAAAAAAAGCGAGATTGTTGATGAGTGAGAGAAGTCGCTCTTGTGCTAACCTGTCGGTGGTCTCAGAGAGAGTGGTCTCTCGTCTGCACGTTCTTACATATCGTGGAAACTGCAAAACGCTGTGACTAATCAAGGACCAAAGATATTTTTTCCCCGTTTTTATATATGCATAATCTATATCTTGAAAAAAAAAAAACACACACAAAACCCAAGGATAAAGTTGTGGCTAATTTATATTTGTCTATATACGAACATGAATCAAGTGCCTACGAAGATGGAAAGAGATACTGTATTCAAATCTTGTGCTTAATCCACATTTTTCTTTACATCAGGGACAAAAAAAAACCGTGTTTCTTGCACGAATTATTAAATTCCCTATTTCTTCTTGGAAAATACTTGTATTAAAAAAAAATCTTGTCTGTGATAGTTTAAAAGTATGTATTGTCTTGAACAGTGTAGCACTTAGGCAAGTATTTAAACAAAGTACTCTATATTTTCCAGTTTGTAACAAGTTAATTGGCGCTTTTTGTCCGTCCCCCCCCCCCCCCCCCTCGCCTCTGAGTACAGGTACTGTGTGTTGCAGATGTATTTGAGTTTCTAAAGTTAAAGCATAGATGAGTGTCTTAAAAAAATTTTAAAAAATTAAAAAAAAGTTGGGGTGGGAGGGGGTGGGTGGATTGGGAGTGGAAGACTGTTTTTTTGTTTATTTGGTTGTTTTTGGTGGAGTGGATAAATTTAGCAAACCCTGCTGAAGCCAGCGATTGGGCATTGGCCGGCAGCAAGCTTAGCAACTGATTCGAACGGGGAAAAAAAAAATAGCTGACCCAGTGCTTGATTAAGAAGAATAATGCATTTTGAGTATGGTTGATTTGACTTGTCCCAGGGCCACCCATTAATGTAATTTGACAGTTGTTAGGAACAAGCCTATTTCTGACCAAAGAAAAAAAGGAAACCCTGACAATGGCTTTAAACTTGATGATATATGGGAAGCGATTGGGGAAAATGAACCAGTGACTGAATTGCAAATAACATTCCACTGGTTCTGCATATTTGGCAGGTCTGCTTCAATGAAGGGAAAATCTTTTGGACTACGCAACAATAAACCTGTTCTAAATTGTGCTGCAATTTTAACTATTTGACCAAAACATGAAATGTTCTTTCCCTTCTGTTTTGCAACAATTTAAAGATATATATATATATTAGTTTCATGGTAAATGAATTTTTGCTTCAAGTGCTTTGGCAGCAGAATGCTATGCCTGTATTTCCTCTTTAAAAAAAAATAAAAAAATGGTGCACATTTCCAAGGTTTGTAACCACCGTTTCCAGTAATGCAATTGCTGCAAGGCCTCCCAAGTTTTGCAAAGATTGGGTTGGCAGAGGGAAGGGGGGGGGGGGGGGGAAAGGAAAATAAAAACTTAGCACTTTGAATCCAGTCAAGAACTTTGCGAAATCTTCTCCGGTTTGCAAAGTGGGATAAATAAATGCCAGATGATGAGGTTTAAACTATTTTTTTTAACAAAAATGTTTGCTTGAATCGTCTGTTCTGAAATCTTGCTCGGTTAAATGAAAATTCTCCATCGTGGCGATTGGGGGGGGGGAAGCTAGAAGTCCACAACTCGAGGGGATTTTCTGTGTCTGTATCGAGAAATCCATTTGTTTATTATTGCATATTACTTATTCATTCTGCAGTGTTTGACAACGTCTCGAAGTGCAGCACACTAATGTTTACTTGAGAGAAATGAAGGGGTTGGGGTAGGCGATACCTTCTCTCTTCTACATTATATGGTGTGTATCTTCCTGTTTATTTGGTGTGATACTAAAGTGATTGATCGTGTGAAAGGGTTTTGTACCCTTCAATTTGTAAAGAGTGGATGCCAGTGGGTAGGTAGTCTAACGGCTGCAATGTGAGGCTTTGACTGGAAGTGAAGGCCGGGGGGGGGGGGGGGGGGGGGGGAAATGGGATCAGCTGGTGACAGGGTATGTCCATTATTGTTGGTGACTTTAAATAACCAGAGAGGCCACCCTCCATCAGTGGGGTGTCATTTGTGAGATTGCTTCCAGAGCAGGCTGTAGGTATCCAAAAAAAAAACTTTTGTTTTTTATTTTGGTTTTTTTTTTTGAAAAAGGAAACTGCAAAATAAGAACTTTAAAGCTTTGGCTGTCAAGCACAGAGCTGAGAGAGCAGGGCCGAGAGTCAGAAAGGGAGGATCTAACCAACCTGTATCACTGCCACATTTAGCAAAAGGTTGAATCAAATGCATTGTTGTATCAAATGCAATGTGGCAAATGGTGAGAGAAGTAGCCAGAGTGCATTTTTAAACACTATATATATATATATATATATATATATATATATATGGAAATTGAGATCAGAATTTGCCAAGTGCATTGTCCCTTTTCGTATTTGGGGAGGTGTGAGGTGGAGGGATTCTTAACTCTGTTAAAAGCACTGTAACAACATGGGTGCTCTCTTATCAGTTCTTTTTGTTTTGTGTTCTGTAACAGTGAACTGAATTTTAGCTGGATGCTGCACTTTCATCACCAGTAAAGTTTTTAAACTTCTGTATTTAAACATTGAGTGTATCCAACATTACATCATGCCTTCATTCTGAAATTGGATTAACTGTAGTTCAACATTTTGTTTTTCTTTTTTGATTTGCTTTAATTTGTAAAGTGTTCCCCTACTGTATTTGTTTAAAATGCGTATTCTTAGCTTTTACTTCCCCCTTTTTTGTTGTTGTTGTTTTGCTTTTACCACTGGTGAGGTGAGAGTTGCGATTCCAACTAGATAATTGTTGCACCAACTGAAACTCTTGGTGAGTGCTATAGCTAGCAGTCTTAAGCTATAATAAACTGTATTCCATTTGTTTTTGAGATCAATGCTTTTGTTGTGTTGGAATGTTAATCTTCCCACCCCCACCCCATTGTAATTTTTTTTTAAAAAACAACTATTTATCGCAAGGACTCGTGGGCAAATGAACAGTTTGAATGCCCCCACCCTTAAAATGAAATCCACACCATCTTGGTTGGCTCGCTGCACACCTTGGAATATGAAGGAGGCTCTGTGCATTTACTTTCTCATCAACTGCCGCACATATATTTGGCTTCTGAGAGGCTTCCTCTTGCAGCAAGCTGTGACTTGGATTTGTCTGTTGGACATTCAGTGAGTGATTGGAGGCTCCTGTCGAAAGCAGCCTGTCTAGCTGGCAAAGCCTGGACTCTCGAAGACTAAAGCACCCGTGTCGGCCACAAAGGGAACAGATTGTGAATTTTGTTTACACAATCCAATATTTGGATTTTCTTTTGGTAAATAAAAGTTATTTTTTTCTATTAAGGGGTTGTCCGGTGTCATCGATCTCTGCCGAGAATGTAACGGTTAGCTCTTTAAAAACAAAAAAAACAAAAAAAAGATTCTAGTCTGTTTAAGCATTGTTCGTGCTTTTTAAAAAAATTTTTAAAGCTAAACGCAGCACTTTCCCAGAAGCTGAGCATTCAGCAGCTTCTGACTGCAACTCGATAAATAGGCAACCTTCAGCCCTATAAGCCAAGTGGAGTTGGTTTAAGCAATTCGAGATAATGAGTAGCTGCAAGGAATTCTCTGTACACCGCACTGAATTTTAGAAAGTCGACATTTTCTCCTACTGGTTTACCATTTTCTAGTTAACATCACTGGTTGACAGGTTAACATTTTCTCTAGTAAGGGTGGGTGCATGGCAAGGAAGATGAATATATGTTTGTATAGCAAGTTTAGGTATTAATCCCAATTTATATTTTTAACGGGGAAGAATGATAGTTGGTAGTTAGAGGAACAAGTGTCATTCCGTGAAACACAGTGGAAGCTAAATTTTTAATAATATTGTCAATGGATTTCATCGGTCTTTACAAACTGATTTCCTGCTTGGGTCAGCAAGTCGTGATGCAGCTCTCAGGCTTTGGTTAGGCTGCATTTAGAGTACTGCATACAGGAAGGATGTAGAGGCTTTGGAGAGAGAGTGTGTGCAGAAGAGGTTTACCAGATTGCTGCCTGTATTAGATGGTATTAGCTTCAAGGTGAGGTGGGACACTTGGATTGCTTTCTCTGGCGCACTGGTGGTTAAGGAGAGACTTCAAGAAGTGTATATATAAAAGTATATAAAAATGGTGAGTAGCATGAAAGGACTTGAGTGCTGGAGTAACTCAGTGGGTCAGGCAGCATCTCTGGAGAACATGGATGGGTGACGTTTTGGGTCGAGACCCTTCCATCTCACATTGTAAGGAGGTTGTTGGGGGGGGGGGGGTGGAACAGAAGATGGCTGGAAGAGGGGAGAGACAGGACAAAGCATTGCAGGTAATAGGTCAAAATGTGTAGGAAGAAACCGCAGATGTTGGCAGATGAAGGCTGACACAATATGCTGGAGGAACTCAACGGGTCAGGTAGGATCTCTGAAGAAAAGGAATAGGTGATATTTCCAGATGAGAGCCTTCTTCAGACCGAGAGTCAGGGGAGAGGAAAACTAGAGGTATGAAAGGTAATACAGGCAAGGAGGATTTTTTTTTTTTTAACACGGGTAAATGGTTGGAACTAATGGCCAGAGATAGGCGCATAGATAGGGCAACAGATCACTTTTCCTCAGGTGGACATTTCAAAGACTAGAAGGCACAGCGTGAAGGTGAGATGGGCAAAATTTAAAGGGATTTGTTTTCCTTTTGAGTGGAGCAATACTCTAAATGCAGCCCAACCAAAGCCTTGGAGCTGCATCACGACCTCTGGACCCAATGTGCTGCCAATGGTGGTGGTGGAGGCAGATACAAAGGTAGCGTTTAAGAGGCTGTTGGATGTGGATCGCGTGCAGGCAAATATCTTGGCATAAGTGTTCTTATGGGCCGAAGGGCCTGTTCCTGCTCTGTGTTAATACTTTTACCTGCGGTAGTACAGTTGCTGCCTTACAGCGCCAGAGACCTGGGTTCGATCCTGGTTTACGAGTGCTTGTCTGTACGGATTTTATACGTTCTCCCCAAGACTCTGGGTTTTCTCAGAGAACTTCGGTTTCCTCCAACATTCCAAAGACGTACAGGTTTGTAGGTTAATTGGCTTGGTATAAATGTGAAAAATGTCCCTAGTGTAATGTTAATGTGCGGGGATCGCTGGTCGGTGTGGACTCCGTGAGCTGAAGGGCCTGTTTCCGCACTGTATCTCTAAGCTAAACTAAAAATGTATTTTTGAAGGTTGCCACAGAAGGTAGTTGAGGCCAGTTCATTGGCTATATTTAAGAGGGAGTTAGATGTGGTCCTTGTGGCTAAAGGGATCAGGGGGTATGGAGAGAAGGCAGGTACAGATTACTGAGCTGGATGATCAGCCATGATCATATTGAATGGCGGTGCAGGCCCGAAGGGTCGAATGGCCTACTCCTGCACCTATTTTCTATGTTTCTATGAGACAACATATTTTCTCCAGCCACTTGATAAGTTGCAGCATTTAGTCTCCGGTAGAACCAGTGCTAGTTGGAGATATTTTTCCTTTACCTACAGTTATCAAGTGGAGCTAGCATTTAATGGAGCAAGTGATTTGATAACCCCTTTGCAACTAGCTGTCAAATAGTTTACTTGAACTCCTGACTTTAAATCTGTTCAAGTGGCTTCAGCTTTGTCATATTAGTGTGCTTATTTCATGTGGTCAGGCTTTTACTTGATGTGGCTGGACCCGCCACTGCTAAAGATCACTGTGCAAGAGTAAATTAAAGCCCCACTTAAGCACAAGTTGGTGATTTGCCCTGTGTTACAGATCTATCTGATGCTTGTGTTTTGCTATGGGGAAATTAATTGGTAATTAATAAATGGTAATTGGTGGGAAAAGTGTGGTGACTGTCCCCAATTGCTGCCTTAGTCTGAACTTAAAACAGATACAGACACAAATACAAATCCAGTTTCTTACCCCTCCCCCACACTTTTACTTTCAGTCTGAGGAAGAGTTCTGACCCACTAAGTTACTCCAGCATTTTGTGTCCATCTTTGGTATAACCCAGCATCTGCTACACTTTTTTTTAAAAAACTTTTTTTTTAAACTATAATTCTTTGGAATAAATTGACAATCTAGTTTTAAAGATTTCCTCTACATGAAGTTATCATGCAGTAACGGGATCATTCCGAGTCAGCATGGATTTACGAAGGGGAAATCATGCTTGACAAATCTGGAATTTTTTGAGGATGTAACTAGGAAAATTGACAGGGGAGAGTCAGTGGATGTGGTGTACCTCGACTTTCAGAAAGCCTTCGACAAGGTCCCACATAGGAGATTAGGGGGC
The DNA here is from genome assembly GCF_053455715.1 of Rhinoraja longicauda. Taxonomy (NCBI): domain Eukaryota; kingdom Metazoa; phylum Chordata; class Chondrichthyes; order Rajiformes; family Arhynchobatidae; genus Rhinoraja; species Rhinoraja longicauda. The sequence continues at coordinate 75,536,547 of NC_135957.1, forward strand.
AAAATATTAGGGCACATGGTATTGGGGGTAGGGTACTGACATGGATAGAAAATTGGTTGACAGACAGAAAGCAAAGAGTGGGGATAAATGGGGCCCTTTCGGAATGGCAGGCAGTGACCAGTGGGGTACTGCAAGTTTTGGTGCTGGGACCCCAGCTATTTACGATATACATTAATGACTTGGACGAAGGGATTAAAAGTACCATTAGCAAATTTGCAGATGATACTAAGCTGGGGAGTAGTGTGAATTGTGAGGAAGATGCAATAAGGCTGCAGGGTGACTTGGACAGGTTGTGTGAGTGGGCGGATACATGGCAGATGCAGTTTAATGTAGATAAGTGTGAGGTTATTCACTTTGGAAGTAAGAATAGAAAGGCAGATTATTATCTGAATGGTGTCAAGTTAGGAGAAGGGGGAGTTCAACGAGATCTGGGTGTCCTATTGCTTCAGTCAATGAAAGGAAGCATGCAGGTACAGCAGGCAGTGAAGAAAGCCAATGGAATGTTGGCCTTCGTAACAAGAGGAGTTGAGTATAGGAGCAAAGAGGTCCTTCTACAGTTGTACCGGGCCCTGGTGAGACCGCACCTGGAGTACTGTGTGCAGTTTTGGTCTCCAAATTTGAGGATGGAGGGCGTGCAGCGTAGGTTCACTAGGTTAATTCCCGGAATGGCGGGACTGTCTTATGTTGAAAGGCTGGAGCGATTGGGCTTGTATACACTGGAATTTAGAAGGATGAGGGGGGATCTTATTGAAACATATAAGATAATTAGGGGATTGGACACATTAGAGGCAGGAAACATGTTCCCAATGTTGGGGGAGTCCAGAACAAGGGGCCACAGTTTAAGAATAAGGGGTAGGCCATTTAGAACAGAGATGAGGAAGAACTTTTTCAGTCAGAGTGGTGAAGGTGTGGAATTCTCTGCCTCAGAAGGCAGTGGAGGCCAGTTCGTTGGATGCTTTCAAGAGAGAGCTGGATAGAGCTCTTAGGGATAGCGGAGTGAGGGGATATGGGGAGAAGGCAGGAACGGGGTACTGATTGAGAGTGATCAGCCATGATCGCATTGAATGGCGGTGCTGGCTCGAAGGGCTGAATGGCCTCCTCCTGCACCTATTGTCTATTGTCTATTATCTCCTTTAAACTTTGTCCTTCTTGCCTTAATACTATCCCCTCTGGACCCTTGGGTTTTCTACCCTGGGATGAAATAGATTCTGTCTATGCTATCTATGCCTTCTTTTTTTTTTTTTTGGTTTAGTTTAGTTTAGAGATATGTGAAACATACAGAAACAGGTCCTTCGGCCCACCGAGTCTGCACTGACCAGCAATCCCTGCACTTTATCCCACACGCACTCGGGGCAAATTTTTACATTTATAGCAAGCTAATTAACCTACAAAACTACGTCTTTGGAGTGTGGGAGGAAACCGAAGATCTCGGAGAAAACCCACGCAGTCACAGGGAGAACGTACAAACTCTGTACAGACAGCGCCCGTAGTCAGGATCGAACCCGGGTCTGTGATGCAGTGAGCGCTGTAAAGCAGCAACTCTACCACTGCGTCACCGCGCTGTGTAATTTTGTATACTCCCATCAGTTTTCCACTCTGATACCGATGCTTCATAACAAATAATCCAAGTCTGTCCCACATTTTTAATGTTTAACAAGGTACAAGTGGGCCACGGGTTTCTTGCACCTCATCTACGGTATTCCTTGTTCGAGATAGACAATAGACAATAGGAGCAGGAGTAGGCCATTCAGCCCTTCGAGCCAGCACCGCCATTCAATGCGATCATGGCTGATCACTCTCAATCAGTACCCCGTTCCTGTCTTCTCCCCATACCCCCTCACTCCGCTATCCTTAAGAGCTCTATCCAGCTCTCTCTTGAAAGCATCCAACGAACTGGCCTCCACTGCCTTCTGAGGCAGAGAATTCCACACCTTCACCACTCTCTGACTGAAAAAGTTCTTCCTCATCTCCGTTCTAAATGGCATTTATGTGGACACTTGTACATTGGCGAGACCGAGTGTAGACTGGGCGGTCGTTTCATTGAACACTTTCGCTCAGTCCGCCTGGACCTACCTGATCTCCAGGTTGCTGAACACTAAATTCCCTTTTCCATTCCCACACTGACCTTTCTGTTCGAGGCCTCCTCCATTGTCAGAGTGAGACTAATCACAAATTGGAGGAACATCATCTCGTATTTCACTTGGACAGCTTACAACCCAGTGGTATGAATATTGATTTCTCTAACTTCAAGTAACCCTGGCATTCCCTCTTTCTCCATCCCTCCCCCACCCAAGTCGCACCAGGTTCTCGATCTCACTTAGCAAACAGCTAAGTTTCCTGTTTCCTTTATTATTGTTATTTTTTTGCATATCTTTCGTTCGTTGATCTTTATCTCTCTACGTCACTGTCTATATTTCTAGTTTCCCTTTCCCTTTCCCCTGACTAGTCTGCAGAAGGATCTCGACCCGAAACGTCACCCATTCTACGTCTACTCACTATCCGCGGTCTAGGCTTAAGCTCAGGGGTGACCGCGCTTTTGCGGTTGCAGCTCCTAGACTGTGGAACAGCATCCCTCTCCCCATCAGAACTGCCCCCTCCATCGACTCCTTTAAGTCCAGGCTCAAAACCTATTTCTACTCCCTAGCGTTTGAGGCTCATTGAGGAGGTGCTGTGAACTGTTTGCGTGCTACTGTATGTTTCATTTTTTTCCTTAGTACCTAATCAGATGTACAGCACTTTGGTCAACGTGGGTTGTTTTTAAATGTGCTATACAAATAAAATTGACTTGACTTGACTTGACTTGACATTCCTTCCCTCCAGAGAAGCTGCCTGTCTCGCTGAGTTACTCCAGCATTTTCTGTCTGTCACAAGTTTCTTGGCCCTGTTTTGTTCAGTGTGATCATAGGTGATTGTCTTTGGCCTCTCTTCCAGACCATTTTACATGGACTCTTGATTTACCTGCAGGCCAAAAGTCCCTCTTGTTCAAGAGTCGTAGAAACATAGAAACATAGAAAATAGGTGCAGGAGTAGGCCATTCGGCCCTTTGAGCCTGCACCGCCATTCAAAATGATCATGGCTGATCATCCAACTCAGTATCCCGTACCTGCCTTCTCTCCATACCCACTGACCCCTTTAGCCACAAGGGCCACATCTAACTTCCTCTTAAATATAGCCAATGAACTGGCCTCAACTACCTTCTGTGGCCGAGAATTCCACAGATTCACCACTCTCTGTGTGAAAAAAAACTTTCTCATCTCGGTCCTAAAAGACTTCCCCCTTATCCTTAAACTGTGACCCCTTGTTCTGGACTTCCCCAACATCGGGAACAATCTTCCTTCATCTAGGTTGTGTTTTATTGCCATGTGTTCCAAAACGGAACAACAAAATTCTTACTTTAGGTAAAGCAATGGCAGACAATTCATTGTCACATTGTCTCTATCTAATGTTAACACCCCATAAGCACACTTGTCTGGGAGATAAGAAATCTGTATTTGCAACCACAACTTGAATTTGTGTTGGTTACATACACATTGACATTTGGGAGCGTGCTGCAGAACGAGATCCTGAAAATCAAAACCCAGAAAATATTGGGAAGAATGACAAAAAAACACAAAGGGCATTTACAAAAAGGGAAGATGGCAAATGCTAGAAATCTGAAATAAAAATAGAAAATGGGTCAGGCAGCACCTTTAGAGAAACAGTGTGGAAACGGATCCTTTGGCCCACCGAGTCCACGCCAACCATCAAGTACCCATTCACACTAGTTCTATGTGTAGGAAGGAACTGCAGATGCTGGTTTAAATCGAAGATAGATAGAAAATGCTGGAGTAACTCAACGGGATAGGCTGGAGAGAAGGAATGGGTGACGTTTCGGGTCGAGACCCTTCTTCAGACTGATGTTTCTTCACACTAGTTCTACAACGTCCCACTTTATCCAGCTCAAAGTTATACCACATTTTAATCTCCCTGTGCACATTAGAGCCAATTTTATTCCAAAGGCCATTTAATCTTCAAACCCCCACTTCTTTGCGATGTGGGAGGACACCAGAGCACCCGGAGGAAACCCATGCTTTCACAGAGCGAACGTGCAGACTCCACACGGACAGCACCCGAGGTCAGGATCGAACCTGAGTCTCTAGCGCCGTGATGCAGCAGCTCCACCAACTGTGTCATTGGGCTGCCCTTCTCTGTGGATAGACAAACAGAGTTAATGATTCAGGGGTCAAGAAAATGGAAAGTGAAGAGGTTTATCTAATGTGGAGACAGGTGGAGTGGATGACTCCAGTAGACATTAGCACGATGCATGAACGAGCATTGATATTTGAATCTGCAGGAAGGAACTGCAGATGCTGGTTTAAACCGAAGATAGACACATGATGCGGGAGTAACTCAGCTGGACAGACAGCATCTCTGGAGGGGAGGAATAGGTGACGTTTTGGGTCGAGACCCTTCTTTAGACCCGAAGACTCAAATATCTTCAGATATTTGGAGTGGCAGGAACAGGTAATGGTACGATATGCTACGATAGGAACTTTATTTATCCCAGGAGGGAAATTGGTCTGCCAACAGTCATAAAAAGACAACAAGATACATGAAATTAAAGTGACGAATGGAAAAGATTGGGGATGTGCAAAGATTGGGGAGTGGTGGGAGGGGAGTCAGTGTACCCCACGACAGAAGGGGGAGGAGTTGTACAGTTTGATAGCCACAGGGAAGAAGGATCTCCTGCGGTGTTCTGTGCTGCATCTTGGTGGAAACAGTCTGTTGCTGAAGGTGCTCCTCAGGTTGACCAGGGTGGAGGTGAGCTGATGTAGATGTTGTAACTCTGCCAAAGTCGGATGGGTGCATCATAGCATGAATGGAAGCCTAATCAGTTTGCTGGGGGTTGGAGAGAGATGAAGGTTGGGGCAATCGAACCTAATCTGGAAGAAGTCAATCCTAGTCCATCGTGAATGAAATGTCACCATGTGATATTTGCAATTGGTTACAGTTTGCAGAGGTTAGAGACTGGGAAAATTATGAATTAGGAAATAATATGGATTCATATCATATCATATCATATATATACAGCCGGAAACAGGCCTTTTCGGCCCACCGAGTCCGTGCCGCCCAGCGATCCCCGTACATTAACACTATCCTACACCCACTAGGGACAATTTTTACATTTACCCAGCCAATTAACCTACATACCTGTACGTCTTTGGAGTGTGGGAGGAAACCGAAGATCTCGGAGAAAACCCACGCAGGTCACGGGGAGAACGTACAAACTCCTTACAGTGCAGCACCCGTAGTCAGGATCGAACCTGAGTCTCCGGCGCTGCATTCGCTGTAAAGCAGCAACTCTACCGCTGCGCCACCGTGCCGCACTAGATTAAATGTTGTATTGCAACAATTCAAACGCCCATTGAATGTGGCCAACAACATCCATTGAATGTGGCCAACAACGCCCATTGAATGTGGCCAACAACGCCCATTGAATGTGGCCAACAACATCCATTGAATGTGGCCAACAACGCCCATTGAATGTGGCCAACAACATCCATTGAATGTGGCCAACAACGCCCATTGAATGTGGCCAACAACATCCATTTCCTGGTCAGGTGTGCTCATGCTTTTGTGTTTCCTGAACACACACCAAACACTTCACAAGTTATAGGAGCAGAATTAGGCCATTCAGCTCATCGAGTCCGCTCCACCATTCAATCCTGGCTGATCTCTGCCTCCCTAATCCCATTTTCCTGCCACCTCCCCATAACCCTTGACACCCGTTCTAATCAAGAATTTGTCTGAGAAATATCCACAGCCCTCTGTGGCAATGAGTTCCACAGGTCAACTACCCTCTGACTAAAGAAGTTTCTCCTCGCCTCCTTTCTAAAAGAGCGCCCTTTAATTCTGAGGTAGTGACCTTTGGTCCTCGACTCTCCCACCAGTGGAAACATCCTTTCCACGTCCACTTCATTGTTCTGTAAGTTTCAGTGAGGTCCCTGTAATTATTATTCTCTATGTTTCAACATTTCACCTTAAGATAGACTCAAAATGCTGGAGTAATAGAAGTAATGGGTGACGAGCCCCTGAAACGTCACCCATTCCTTCTCTCCAGAGATGCTGCCTGTCCCGCTGAGTCTCTCCAGTATTTCGTGTCTGCCTCCGTTGTAAGCCAGCATCTACAGCTCCTTCCTACACACTTCACCTTAAGTTCTGTCTTAGAAAAAGAATGAAATATTGCACGCTGGCAACGTTTTTAACTGCTTGTCTCGTTTAACTTGAAGGATTTTAAACTGTACTGCGGCACTTTAACAGGATCCTCCAGAAATCTCCATTTTCAGTTTGGTGCCAAACTGACTACTCCGAAACACAGACAGTTTATAGACGTAAATATTCACATATTTAAAATGTCACTCAGTGCCTTTTATTAAATATACTGGTGCAGTTTATAGCATTAGTACGCCCTGTTCTTAAGAAAATACCCTTCCCTACCCTAGTCGACCTGAAACGTCACCCATTCCTTCTCTCCAGAGATGCTGCCTGTCCCGCCCGCTGAGTTACTCCAGCAATTTGTGCCTATCTTTTGTTTTACTGTCGTCCTGATTGAGGTCCTCTGTCTGTTTACTCGTTATCACCTACCCCGCAGCCAACAGCGGTCTATTGTGTGGCTCACATTCCCTCGATCATCGTTGCTTTCCGCATATCTTCCATTCATTTCTCCTAAGTACCATCTATATCTCTCGTTTCCCTCTTCGCGACTCTCAGTCTGAAGAAGGGTCTTGACCCGAAACGACACCTATTCCTTTTCTCCAGAGATATCGCCTGCCCCGCTGAGTTACTCCAGCCTTTCTGTGTCTGTCTTCGGTGAAAACCACCACCTGCAGTTCCTTCCTACACATGCTGTTAAAGGAATTGGGTGTAGATGCTGTTTAAAAAAAAAAGAGTTGAATATCCAGTAATTTCTGTTTGCAGCTCAAACTAAGTGGGGTTTTTTTTTGTATCACTGGGAATAATACAGCGTTGTGTCCCTAATCAAGATTAAGAGATTTTTTAAAATTGATGTATTTCAGTAAATCCTATTGTTGAATAATGCATTTCAGAAGCAATGTCAGGGCTCTGTAATTATAACACAATCACACCGGCCACTTGCTGTCAACACTGTTGACTTGCATCAGGTTGATGCTACTTAAGTGAGCAAACTGCTCCCATTATCACACCTCTTTGTCATTCCTGTGGGAAAATGCAAGTCAAATGTAGACTCCAACACTCAAACCCACACAATGTGCCCTTTTCATCTTGATAGCTTGTCATAAAGTACGGTATTATTAAATTTTAATGGAGCTCAAAAGCCAGCAGTGTTGCCCTTTCATAACATTCTTCACTCTTCTCTCATTTTATGAGTGTAGGTGTTTTTTCAGCTGCTCCGTATTTAATACGAGTGGGCTGCTGCTTTTAAATGGATCGCAAGAGTTGTGGGGAAGTTGTTTCTCCATGCTAGGCACATTGGGGGAAATGGATGCCACTGCAGGTCCACTTCCTCTTTAAATCCTTCTCGCTCTGTCCTCGCGATTCAAGTTACGGAAAAGAGGGCCAAATCTATTAGATTCACTGCTCGTTCCAAGATTTATTCATTATTATCAAAATGGTGGGTTTTCTCCGAGATCTTCGGTTTCCTCCCACACTCCAAAGACGTACAGGTATGTAGGTTAATTGACTGGGTAAAAGTAAAAATTGTCCCTAGTGGGTGTAGGATAGTGTTAATGTATGGGGATCACTGGGCGGCACGGACTTGGAGGGCCGAAAAGGCCTGTTTCCGGCTGTATATATATGATATGATATGATATGATATGAACAAAGTGGGAACAGCATGTCATATTATAGACAATAGACAATAGGTGCAGGAGTAGGCCATTCAGCCCTTCGAGCCAGCACCGCCATTCAATGCGATCATGGCTGATCACTCTCAATCAGTACCCCGTTCCTGCCTTCTCCCCATACCCCCTCACTCCGCTATCCTCAAGAGCTCTATCCAGCTCTCTCTTGAAAGCATCCAACGAACTGGCCTCCACTGCCTTTGTGAGGCAGAGAATTCCACACCTTCACCACTCTCTGACTGAAAAAGTTCTTCCTCATCTCCGTTCTAAATGGAGATCTTGGGGATCTAGCAACACAGCAGGTTTGACCCGTTGAATTCCTAAAGAGCGGTGAATCTGGGGAACTCATTGCCACAGACTGCTGCGGAGGTCAGATCAATGGATATTTTTAAGGCGGAGATAAATAGATTATTGATTAGTACAGGTGCCAGGGGTTATGGGGAGAAGGTAGGAGAATGGGGTATTCAGCCATGATTGAATGAAAGAGTAGACTTGATGGGCTGAATGGCCTAATTCTGCTCCTATCACTTATAAACCTATGAAAGCAATAAACAGAATCTCAGAACAAATACGGTTTTTAATTATACAGTCTAGCTAAATCTATAAATTCAAAGCATAATATTAGTGTTGCTTTTGGGAATATAGACGTGCAATGAGAATGCCTTTATAAGAATCCTTCTGGATACTTGGATTTAAACTATCCCAACGAGGACATAGGTTTAAATTGAGGGGAAAAGATTTAATAGGAATCTGAGAGGTAACCTTTTCATAAGTTCATGTGATAAGAGCAGAATTAGGTCATTCAGCCCATCGCTTCGCCATTCAATCATGGCTGATCTATCTTTCCCTCTTAACCCCATTCTCCTGCCTTCTCCCCATAACCCCTGACACCCGCACTAATCAAGAATCTATCTCTGCCTCAAAAATATACATTGACTTGGCCTCCACAGCCTTCTGTGGCAATGAAGTCTACGCAAAGGGTGGTGGGTGTATGGAATGAGCTGGAGGTTGTTGAGGCAGGGACTATCGCAATGTTTAAGAAACATTTAGACAGGTACATGGATAGGACAGGTTTAGAGGGATATGGGCCAAATGTAGGCAGGTGGGACTAGTGTAGATGGGACATGTTGGCCGGTCTGAGCAAGTAGGGCCGAAGGACCTGTTTTCATGCTTCTATGACTCTATGAATATTAGGGGGGGAAAACCTATCTAACCTGAATGGGTTTGAACTGAACGTGAATGTTGCAGATGTGCTTGCTATTCTCGGTGCTGCAATGACTGGTCTTTATTAATAGGGACCCCTTGACATTTTATAGGTTGTTGTTGGCAGCACTAATTTAATTACAAGTTGATGTTGGCATTAATTATGCATTTAGCCTTGGCATTCCTGACGTGTACATTGATGTTGGCACTGCTAGATTTTGGTCAAGAAACCGCTGTAAATTCCTGGTTTGGAAAGAAACGCAAAATGAATTGTTTTTAAAAAAAACCCCGCTGTTCACGGTGCAGAGGTAGATTTTAAAGAGTGGTAGCGAATGTTAATCTCAGTGTATTTGGTAGATCACTAGGTAGCCCATGTCAAATTCAAGAAGACTAAGTACAGTGATATGTACAAATCCTTACATAAGGTGAAGTGTAGAGATAGTCACAGTACGAATCACTAAACAGTCCTGTTGGCAGGTTTAGAAACATAGAAACATGGAAAATAGGTGCAGGAGTAGGCCATTCGGCCCTTCATGCCTGCACCGCCAATCAATATGATCATGGCTGATCATCCAACTCAGTATCCTGTACCTGCCTTCTCTCCATACCCCCTGATCCCTCTAGCCACAAGGGCCCCATCTAACTCCCTCTTAAATATAGTCAATGAACAGGCCTCAACTACCTTCTGTGGCAGAGAATTCCACAGATTCACCACTCTCTGTGTGAAAAAAAAACGTTCTCATCTCGGTCCTAAAAGACTTCCCCCTTATCCTTAAACTGTGACCCCTTGTTCTGGACTTCCCCATCATCGGGAACAATCTTCCTGCATCTAGCCTGTCCAACCGCTTAAGAATTTTGTAAGTTTCTATAAGATCCCCCCTCAATCTTCTAAATCCCAGCGAGTACAAGCCGAGTCTATCCAGTCTTTCTTCATATGAAAGTCCTGGAATCAATCTGGTGAACCTTCTCTGTACTCCCTCTATGGCAAGAATGTCTTTCCTCAGATTAGGAGACCAAAACTGTACGCAATACTCCAGGTGTGGTCTCACCAATGCCCTGTACAACTGCAGCAGAACCTCCCTGCTCCTATACTCAAATCCCCTCGCTATGAATGCCAACATACCATTCGCTTTCTTCACTGCCTGCTGCACCTGCATGCCTACTTTCAATGACTGGTGTACCACGACACCCAGGTCACCCATGTTTAATGGGCAAACAACGTGATGGAGACTCATTAAATATGATATTAATTAGAACATAGACCGTATAGTACAGGAACAGGCCCACTAAGTTCCGAACACATTTTCAACACCAAATTTTATCTGCCCATCTTTCCATTCCCTGCGTATCCATGTGCCTATGGAGTCAGAGTGATACAGCATGGAAACAGGCCCTTCAGCTCAACTTGCCCACACCGGTCAACATGTCCCAGCTACACTAGTCCCATCTGCCTGCGTTTGGTCCATATCCCTCCAAACCTGTCCTATCCATGTACCCCGTCTAACTGTTTCTTAAATGTTGCAATAGTCCCTGCCTCAACTACCTCCTCAGGCAGTTCCACACACCCACCAACCTCTATGTGAAAAATTACCTCTCCGATTCCTTGTAAATCTTTTCCCCTTCACCTTAAATCTATGTCCTCTGGTCCTCGATTTCCCTACTCTGGGCAAGAGACTCTGTGCATCTACCCGATCTCTTCCTGTGATGATTTTATACACCTCTGTAAGATTACCCTTCATCCTCCTGTGCTCCAAGGAATAGAGACCCAGCCTGCTCAACCTCCCCCTATAGCTCAAACCCTCGAGTCCTGGCAACAACCTCGTAAATCTAAAAGACTCCGAAATACCACTATCGTATCTGCCTCCACCAACACCCCGTGACGGCGAGTTCCAGTCATTCACGGCCCTCTGTGTAAAAACATAACCTACACATCTCCTTTAAACTTTGCCCCTCTAATCCTTAAACCTCTGCCCTCTCGGCTCTTAGTTCATCCGCTTTCCCCCTCAACACTTGCAGGGAAATAAACACACGTCAGCACATCAGCTTCACAACATCCCTTGCCCTGCTTGTCCTTCCTTAGACAATAGACAATAGGTGCAGGAGGAGGCCATTCGGCCCTTCGAGCCAGCACCGCCATTCACTGTGATCATGGCTGATCATCCACAATCAGTACCCCGTTCCTGCCTTCTCCCCATATCCCTTGACTCTGCGATCATTGAGACAGCACCTCATATTTCGCTTGGGCAGCTTACAACCCAGTGGCATGAATATTGATTTCACTAACTTCAAGTAACCCTTGCTTTCCCTCGCTCTCTCTCTCTCTCTCCCTTCCCTAGTCCTCTTGCTAATTTCACCGATTGTATTCCTTCCTTATCACCTCATCCACAGCCACCAATGGACCATTGTGGGCTCCACCGATCCTGCATCATTGATGCAGACTATCCTGTACCTTCCCATCCCCCTCGTATTCCCCTTCCCTGATTCTCAATCTGATGAAGGGCCTCGACCCGAAACGCCACTTATTCCTTTTCTCCAGGGATGCTGCCTGACCCGCTGAGTTACTTCAGCATCTTGGGTCTATCTTCCTTTGGGACCTACTGGCCCTAACCTCTGCCTTCCAATCACTCCTTCCAATTTCTGACCTGCTAAAATGGTTCCCACCCCTTGCCTCTCTAACTTAAACCCTCCCTACAGGTTTGGAGGGATGTGGGCCAAACGCGGGCGGGTGGGACTAGTGTAGCTGGGACACCTTGGTGGGTTGGGCCGAAGGGCCTGTTTCCACACTGTACCACTCTATGATTCTATGACTCTATGAGTAGCACAAGCAAACATCTCTACAAGGAGACTGAGGTGATAATTGAGCTTGTATATAAGAAAATAACTGCAGATGCTGGTACAAATCGATTTATTCACAAAATGCTGGAGTAACTCAGCAGGTCAGGCAGCATCTCGGGAGAGAAGGAATGGGTGACGTTTCGGGTCGAGACCCTTATTGAGCTTACTATTTCTGAGTGTTTTGTCCCCTTCCCCCATTCCCCCCCCTCCGAATAGTGAAAGGCCTGGATAGAGTGGATGTGGAACGGATGTTTCCATTCGTGGGAGTCTAGGACCTCCATTATACCAAGCGTTAATTGGCTTGGTATAAATGTAACAATTGTTCTAAGTGTGTGTAGGGTGGTGTGAATGTGCGGATAGAAACATAGAAACATTTTAAAAAATAGGTGCAGGAGTAGGCCATTTGACCCTTTGAGCCAGCACCGCCATTCAATATGATCACGGCTGATCAACTAAAATCAGTTCCTGCCTTTGCCCCATATCCCTTGGTTCCTTTAGCCCAAAGAGCAAAATCTAACTCTCTTGAAAACATCCAGTGAATTGGCCTCCACTGCATTCCGTGGCAGAGAATCCCACAGAGGATATCGCTGGTCGGTGCGGACTCAGTGGGCCGAAGAGCCTGTTTCCACGCTGTATCTCTAAGCTAAACTAAATGAATGAATGAATGAATGATTTTTTATTGTTACATAAGGATGACGAGGTAGTCACTGTGAATTGAGTTGAGGAATTGGAAAGGCAAGAAGACACTAATTGGTGTTATCAACAGACCCCCAAATAGTAGCCCGGATGTAGGATGTAAGATGCAGCAGGAGTTAAAACTGGCATGTCAGAAAGGTAATGCCACTGTGGTGATGGGGGATTTCAATATGCAGGTAGACTGGGGAAATCAGGTTGGTTCTGGACCCCAAGAAAGAGAGTTTGTAGAGTGCCTCCGAGATGGATTCTTAGAGCAGCTTGTAATGGAGCCTACCAGAGAAAAGGCAATTCTGGATTTAGTGTTGTCCAATGAACCAGATTTGATAAGAGAACTCGAGGTAAAGGAACCGCTTGGAGGTAGTGACCATAATATGATTAGTTTTAATCTGCAATTTGAGAGGGAGAAGGTTAAATCGGAAGTGTCGGTGTTGCAGTTGAACAAAGGGGACTATGAAGGCATGAGAGAGGAGCTGGCCAAGGTAGACTGGAAAGGGATCCTAGCAGGATTGACGGTGGAACAGCAATGGCAGGAATTTCTGGGCATAATCAGGAAGACGCAGGATCATTTCATTCCAAAAAGGAAGAAAGATTCTAAGGGGAGTAGGAGGCAACCGTGTCTGACAAGGGAAGTTAGGGATGGAATAAAACTAAAAGAAAAGATGTATAACACATCAAAGAGTAGCCGGAGGCCAGAGGATTGGGAAACTTTCATAGGACAACAGAACGTAACAAAATGGGCAATACTGGCTTCCATAATCTCTTTCAGCATGGAATATTTTACAAAAAATACACATTGTAGGAAACTGCAGAGATCTAATCGTGGATCAACACAAGAAAACATATTGGTATGAAGCCACATCTGGCTGAACACCACGATAAAAGCAACAAAATAATCTAAATGTACTTACACAAACAGCACAGATAAAAATAGAAAATGCTGAAAGCAAGTCAGACAGTGTCTAAGGAAAGAGAAGTAGAACTGATGTTCCGGGTCAGAGGCTGTTTGGCAGAATGAAACGGAGAGAAAAGCTAGTTTAAAGTTGCCGAGAGGGTGGGAGAATGGATTGTGGATTATCTATGGTAGTTTTTTTAAATCAATGCATCAAAAGCTTTTCACTGTACTTCGGTACACGTGACAATAAACTAAATTGAAAACTGAAACTGAAACTGAAAACGTCGCAATTGTACCCATCACTACCATTTACTTTGGCAGCTCATTCCACATACCCTCAGTGTGAAAAACCTGCTTTCCCATCCCTTTTCAATACCCTCTCCATACATCTATACCCTTGTGTATTAGTCTCCCATCCCCTACCTGGAGAAAAAGACCCTGTCCATCCATTTTGCCCATTCTTCTCACAATTTTATGAACTTTGATTAAATCACCGGGATTAAAGCCGCAGCCTATCCAGTCTTTCCTTACCACTCAAATCTTCCGGTCGGAGTAGCGGCCTTGTGAATCTTTTCTGCGTCTTTTCCAACATAATGACTTCCTTCCGATAACAGAGTTACTGGAGCTGCACCCAATAGACAATAGGTGCAGGAGGAGGCCATTCGGCCCTTCGAGCCAGCACCGCCATTCAATGTGATCATGGCTGATCATTCTCAATCCGTACCCCGTTCCTGCCTTCTCCCCATACCCCCTGACTCCGCTATCCTTAAGAGCTCTATCTAGCTCTCTCTTGAATGCATTCACAGAATTGGCCTCCATTGCCCTCTGAGGCAGAGAATTCCACAGATTCACAACTCTCTGACTGAAAAAGTGTTTCCTCATCTCAGTTCTAAATGGCCTACCCCTTATTCTTAAACTGTGGCCCCTTGTTCTGGACTCCCCCAACATTGGGAACATGTTTCCTGCCTCTAACGTGTCCAACCCCTTAATAATCTTATACGTTTCGATAAGATCTCCTCTCATCCTTCTAAATTCCAGTAATCCAAGTGCGGTCAGACTAATGGTTTGTACAGTTGTAAGATGACATAATAACTCTCGTCTTCAATGCCCTGACCAAGCACGCTGAATGCCTTCCTCACCGCCTATTCTACCTGTGCCAGTTTTAGGGAACTTTTTTGTTTAGTTTAGTTTAGTTTAGTTTAGAGGCACAGCACGGAAACAGGCCCATCGCCCCACCTTGTCTGCGCTGACCAATGATCCCCGCACACTAACACCATCCAACAAAAACTAGGGAAAATTTACAATTTTACCAAGCCAATTAACCTACACACCTGTGAGTCTTTGGAGTGTGGGAGCATTCCAGAGCACCCAGAAAACCCATTCCAAAGACAATAGACAATAGGTGCAGGAGGAGGCCATTCGGCCCTTCGAGCCAGCACCGCCATTCAATGTGATCATGGCTGATCATTCACAATCCGTACCCCGTTCCTGCCTTCTCCCCATACCCCCTGACTCCGCTATTCTTAAGAGCTCTATCTAGCTCTCTCTTGAATGCATTCAGAGAATTGGCCTCCACTGCCTTCTGAGGCAGAGAATTCCACAGATTTACAACTCTCTAACTGAAAAAGATTTTCCTCATCTCAGTTCTAAATGGCCTACCCCTTATTCTTAAACTGTGGCCCCTGGTTCTGGACTCCCCCAACATTGGGAACATGTTTCCTGCCTCTAACGTGTCCAACCCCTTAATAATCTTATACGTTTCGATAAGATCTCCTCTCATCCTTCTAAATTCCAGTGTATACAAGCCTAGTTGCTCCAGTCTTTCAACATATGACAGTCCCGCCATTCCGGGAATTAGCCTAGTAAACCTACGCTGCACGCCCTCAATAGCAAGAATATCCTCCCTCACGTACAGGTTTGTAGGCTAATTGACTTCAGTAAAATTGTAAATTCTCCCTAGTGTGTAGGATATTGCTAGTGTATGGGAATCGCTGGTTGGCGCGGACTCGGTGGGTTGAAAGGGTTGGTTTCCATGCTTTATCTCTAGAGTGTAAAGAAAATGTTTACTTGAGCCCATGGGTCACTGTACCCTACAATACAATCCTGGAGCCTCCCATTGACTTAGCAAGTCCTGCCCTGGTTTAACTTATCTGAGTACATAACTTCAACTTGTCAGAGTTAAATTCTCCCAGTTGCCTAGGTCCCCGTTGTAATCTTAGATAATCTTCGTCACTCTCCACTAAATCACCAGTTTTTGTGTCCTTCACTAAGATTACTCACCATGACAACTGCATTGTTAATATAGATGACAAACACTAGTGGTTTCAGCATCATTCCCTGTGGCGCACTGCAGGTCACGGGCGTCCACTTTGGATAACGACCCCCCACTACCACCTTCTGACACCAAGTCAAGTTTGAATCCAATGGATAATTCACCCGGATTCAATGTGAACTAATGTACTGGACCAACCTGCCATGCGCTGTCTTGTCAAAAGCCTTGTTAAACCCCACTTACAACAAATGTGTAGGAAGGAACTGCAGATGCTGGTTTAAACTGAAGATGGACACAAAAAGCTGCAGTAACTCAGCGGGTCAGGCAGCATCTCTGGAGTGAAGGAATGGGTGATGTTTCGGGTCGAGAAGAAGGGTCTCGACCCGAAACATCACCCATTCTTTCTCTCCAGGGATGCTGCCTGACCCGCTGAGTTACTCCAGCATTTTGTGTCTATCTTCACGTGGAACAATGTCCACTGAGTCAATGGTTCAATTGTTCAATGGTGCTTTATTTGGTCACATGTGCAATAGACAATAGACAATAGGTGCAGGAGGAGGCCATTCGGCCCTTCGGGCCAGCACCGCCATTCAATGTGATCATGGCTGATCATTCTCAATCAGTACCCCATTCCTGCCTTCTCCCCATTCCCCCTGACTCCGCTATCCTTGAGCTCTATCTAGCTCTCTCTTGAATGCATTCAGAGAATTGGCCTCCACTGCCTTCTGAGGCAGAGAATTCCACAGATTCACAACTCTCTGACTGAAAATGTTTTTCCTCATCTCAGTTCTAAATGGCCTACCCCTTATTCTTAAACTGTGGCCCCTTGTTCTGGACTCCCCCAACATTGGGAACTTGTTTCCTGCCTCTAACGTGGTCAACCCCTTAATAATCTTATACGTTTCGATAAGATCTCCTCTCATCCTTCTAAATTCCAGTGTATACAAGCCTAACCGCTCCAGTCTTTCAACATATGACAGTCCTAGTGAACCTACGCTGCACGCCCTCAATAGCAACTTGCACAGTGAAATTCTTTTTGCATTTTTACACACATGGGCGCCGCCATGTTTTGGTGCCATTTCCACAGTCCAAAGTCAGGTCCGCCCAGGGCCCTCCTGTCTACAGGAGCGGGTCCTTTTACAGGTAGGCCCCAGGCTCCTGCAGGGCCTCCCTCCATTGCCTTCGACCACATCGGCCTGACGTCATGGAATCATAGAGCACAGAAACAGGCTAACCCGTCCATTCAAGCTCGTCTCATTTGCCCACATTTGGTCCATATCACTCTAGACCGCTCCCAGCCCGGTATCTGTTCAAGCGTCTTTCAAATGTTGTCATTGTACCGACCTCAACTACCTCCTATGGCAACTCATTCCATTTACCCGCCACCACCTTCTGAGTGAAAAGGCTGCTCCTCAGGTTCCTATTAAATCTTTCCCTTCTCACCTTAAACCTCTGCCCGCTGGTGTTTTTCTTAGAGATACAGCGCGGAAACAGGCCATCCGGCCCAGCGGTTCCATGCCGACCAGCCGTCCCCACATATTAACACTATCCTACACACACTGAGGACAATTTACATTTACCAAGCCAGTTTACCGACATCCCTGCACGTCTTTGGAGTGTGGGAGAAAACCTACGCGATCACGGGGATAACGTAGAAACTCAGTACAGACGGCACCCATAGCCGGGATCGAACCCGGGTCTCCGGTGCTGCAAGCGCTGTAAGGCAGCAACTCTACCGCTGCGCCAGCCATGCCGGCCTTCATTTTAGATTTAGAGATACAGCGCGGAAACAGGCCCTTCGGCCCACCGGGTCCGCGCCGCCCAGCGATCCCTGCTCATCAACACCATCCTACACACACTAGGGACAACTTTTTACATTTACACAGTCAATTAACCTACATACCTGTACGCCTTTGGAGTGTGGGAGGAAACCGGAGATCTCGGAGAAAACCCACGCAGGTCACGGGGAGAACGTACAAACTCCGTACAGACGGCGCCCGTAGTCAGGATCGAACCCGGGTCTCCGGCGCTGCATTCGCTGTAAGGCAGCAACTCTACCGCTGCGCCACCGTCCCTTACCCTGGGTAAAAGATTAATGTGCATTCACCCTATCAATTCCCCTCATGATGTTCTATAAGTTTACCCCTTAGCTACCTGCACTCCAAGGAATACAATCTGAGCCTTTCTCTCCCATCTTACCCAACAGCGCAGGCCCTCGAGCCCTGGCAACATCCTTATGCATCTTCTCTGCACAATTTCCAGCTTAATGGCAGTTGCCCTGCACTCATCAGTTGTCTTTGCCACACCTTTATAAAAACTCAATCAAATTAAGAGTCATCGAGTCATACATCATGGAAACAGGCCCTTTGGCCCAACATGGCCACACCGTCCAACATGTCCCCTCTACATTCGCCCCACCTGCCAGCATTTGGGCCATTTATCCCTTAAAACATGTCCTATCCACGTACTCGTCTAAATGTTCTTAAACGTTGCGATAATACCTGCCTCAACTGCCTCCTCTGGCAGCTCATTTCATACGCCCACCACCACGCTGTATCTCTAAGAACAAAACAGCGGGCAGAGGTTTAAGGTGGGAAGGGGAAGATTTAATAGGAACCCGAGGAGCAGCCTTTTCACTCAGAAGGTGGTGGGTAAAAAGGTTACCCCTCAGGTTCCTATTAAATTAGTGAGACTTGATTTCCCGTGCACAAAACTAACATACTCAGATAGGTCATGTCTCTCGGAATTCCGTTCAGTAACTTTCCCGTGGCACGGTGGCGTAGCGGAAGAGCTACTGCCTTACAGCGCCAGTGATCCGTGTTCAATCCTGACTGTGGGTGCGGTCTGTACGGAGTTTGTACGTTCTTCCCGTGACCTTTTATCTCCGAGATATTTGGTTTCTTTCCACACTCCAAAGACGCGCAGGTATGTAGGTTAACCGGCTTGGTATAATTGTAAATTGTGCGTAGTGTGGTGTCAGTGTGCGGGGATCGCTGGTCAGCGCGGACTCGGTGGTCTGAGGGCCTGTTTCCGTGCTGTATCTCTAAACTAAACTAAACCATTGATAGAATCACTGGCCTGTAATTTGCTGGCTTCCCCTTGCAGCCCTTCTTAAATAAAGACACAATATTAGCCACACCCTCGTGCCTTCTAATAATTCACCTGCGGCTAATGACGATACAAATATCTGCGAGAGGGCTCCAGCAATTGCTCATTCAGGCCTCTGGGGATTTATCCACCTTTATCTGGATCGATGCCGATACATTTAAGGCCACAGTTTAAGAATAAGGGGTAGGCCATTTAGAACGGAGATGAGAACGGAAAAACCTTTTCAGTCAGAGAGTTGTGAATCTGTGGAATTCTCTGCCTCAGAAGGCAGTGGAGGCCAATTCTCTGAATGCATTCAAGAGAGAGCTAGATAGAGCTCTTAAGGATAGCGGAGTCAGGGGGTATGGGGAGAAGGCAGGAACGGGGTACTGATTGTGAATGATCAGCCACATTGAATGGCGGTGCTGGCTCGAAGGGCTGAATGGCCTCCTCCTGCACCTATTGTCTGTTGAAATCAGAAATGTAATAGTGAATAGATGTGGTCAATACCAGGCATCAAACAGATGTGCAATGTATTCAACTTGCCAACATACCAGCTACCTTATAAGTGGAGCCTTTGCAAATGAATGTCCGGGCACGAGAACAGTTTCTTGATGGAGCTGATTAGCCCTCATACACACAGAGGGTGTCAAGCATTCCCTTTATGTCCTTGGCTCACTGCCTTTAAATGCCTGCCTCACCTACGTAGACGTAGGGGCAATGGTTTTGTCTTTTTGCACTATTATTGTTCGTTTCTTTTTATGTGTGCGGGCGTGTGTATGTGTATATCTGTACATGTACATAAACATATATGTGTGTAGATGTATATACATATATACACATACCCATACACACGGCCGCACACATAAAAACAAACACACAATAATAGTGCAAAAAGACAAAACCAATGGCCCCAAATCTATGTAGTATGTATATATATATATATATACATGTGCCCTGTGTATATATATATATATATATATATATATATATTCCCCCCAATATTTGCACATCCCCAATCCTTTTCACTCGGCACTTTAATTTCATGTTTCATGTATTTAGTGTTTTATGATTGTTGGCAGATCAATTTCTCTCCTGGGATAAATAAAGTTCTATTGTATCTTATCGTGCCCGGTGCGGCTCGGCCGCGGGACGTTTCGGTGCCCGGTGCGGCTCGGCCGCGGGACGTTTCGGTGCCCGGTGCGGCTCGGCCGCTGGACTTAACATCGCCCGGTGCGGCCGCGGGACGTTTCAGTGCCCGGGGCGGCTCGGCCGGGAGGCCTTCCATCCCCTTGCGGGGGCTGTGCGTGTCGTTTGCCTCGGTAGGGGTCGAGCTGTCTGTCCGTGGGTGCGGAGGGAGGAGAGGGGAAGTTTTGTTGCCTCCATCACAGTGACGGGGTGTTGGAGTCACTGTGATGGATGTTTGTGTTGGGGTCGGGTGTCCTGTGTTCTTTTCTTTTTTTGCTGTGACTGCTGAAATTTCGTTCGGTGTTGTGCCGAGTGACAATAAAGTTTTGTTATGTTATGTTATGTTATGTATGTATATGTATATATATATGTATATGTATATGTAGATATGTATATATGTATGTATCTATGTATATATATACATATATATATATATATATATATATATATATAGTATGTGTAGGAAAGAAATGCAGATCCCCTCTCATCCTTCTAAATTCCAGTGAATACAAGCCCAGTCTTTCCAATCTTTCCTCATATGACTGTCCCGCCATCCCGGGGATTAACCTTGTGAACCTACGCTGCACTGCCTCAGTAGCAAGGACGACCTTCCTCAAATTAGGAGACCAAAACCGCACACAATACTCCAGATGTGACCTCACCAGTGCCCTGTACAACTGCAGAAGGACTTCTTTGCTCCTATACTCAAATCCTCGAATAAGTGGCGTTTCGGGTCGAGACTCTTCTTCAGACTGTATATGTACATAGTCACACTGAACTTTTTTTCTTGTTTATGATATCGTTTGCAGTGCACTATGTTTATATATTCTGTTGTGGTGCTGCAAGTAAGAATGTCATTGTTCTATCTGGGGACATACGACAAAGAAACACTCTTGACTCTTACAGTGCGCGGGCTCCTCCGCGACGTGGCCGTTCTCTCTCGCGTGATGTCCAAGGGTATTTCCGATGTGCGCCTCTCCTGGAGAATAAGGCAACGTTGCTCCTTGTGCGACATCGGGACTGCATAACGATGACATTGAGCAGCTGTGGGAATACTCTGGCACTGCCGTAACAAACTTTAAATAGACCATGTCACGGAGAGGAGTGCCATACCCTAAATGTCTTTTTGAAAGAGAACACTGATGACTTTGCTGTTTCAAAGTGGTCCAGTGTATCTTACCCACGTTAGTGCGGCCCAGCCATGCGCTGCTCCACACAGAAAAGGCCAGTTTCACAATGACTGTTCTTGAAAATCATAATAAGCTGATGTCACGCAGTCTGACCTCGGGCTAAGCTATCACTTAAAGCTTTGATGTAAGTTGCAATTCAGAAATTCGGGAACCATCAACCACGTTTAAAATTTAAAAAAACACCACCGCAGGAACAGACGGCAGGCAGCGAGTGTAACGTGTGTGACCACTCCACATAGCGATAAAGTCTGAACAGGTGCATCCAGTTTAGTTTATCGTCACGTGTACCAAGATACAGTGAAAAGCTTTTTGTTGCGTGCTATCCAGTCTCTCGCTCTGGACCGTCCAACCTGGTGTAGCAAGCTCACCACAGGAGCCCGTGCAGCAGAGAACAGACGCACTGCAGAGGCCCAGAGGAGACAATAGGTGCAGGAGGAGGCCATTCGGCCCTTCGAGCCAGCACCACCATTCAAGTTGATCATGGCTGATCATTCTCAATCAGTACCCCGTTCCTGCCTTCTCCCCATAACCCCCTGACTCCGCTCTCCTTAAGAGCTCTATCCAGCTCTCTCTTGAATGCATTCAGAGAATTGGCCTCCACTGCCTTCTGGGGCAGAGAATTCCACAGATTCACAACTCTCTGACTGAAAAAGTTTTTCCTCATCTCAGTTCTAAATGGCCTACCCCTTATTCTTAAACTGTGGCCCCTTGTTCTGGACTCCCCCAACGCGTGCGTGCGTGCGTGCGCGCGGCTGGACGGCACGGTCTCGGTGGGCCGAAGGGCCTGTTTCCGCGCTGTGTCTCTAAACTTAACTAAACTAAAGATCAGGTGGAAAAGTGTAGGCACTTTAATAAGCAGCTGTAGAAACAGCACAAAAGTATTAACTGACTAAAGAGAAATGTCGTTCTGGGTGTGATGGTTTACAAGTGCTTTGAGCTTTCACAGACGCTTAATAGCTGCAGGAATTTTTTATTTATAGTTATAAATACTCCTGCGAAGCAACTTTGCCCATAGTTAGCACCTCAGGCACAGAGTCTGTAAATGGCATTTAAACAAAAAAAGAGTCAAGTGTAAATGAAGAATGTAGGAAGTAGGTTAGAAGAATGTTAACAACTAACCAACAGTAGGATATTTTTATTCCATGAATGAGAAGTTTTAAATGGATATTTCAGAACACTACAGCAGTATTGTGTGAAGAAAACATATGATCCAAATTTTACAAGTTTTTGGGGAATAGGAATTAGTTGATAATTTGTAGCTCCTGCAGCAAAACACCATAATGGTGGGACTCTTCTTTCAATCCAACCCTTAACCAAGATTTGGATCCAAGTATTCTCGGGAGATTTATATCACCAATTATTGGTCACTTGAATAAAGTTATTAAAGCATTTTTTTACTGGCGATTTATTGCTAAATTGAGAGGGTAATGACAGTGTTGGAGAATAAACCTTTTGTTCACTTCTCAAACCTTCTCCCTCCCACTTCCATTTTTGTTCAATAGTAAAACCAAAGACTGGTGAAAATGGCGACTCTGTATGCTGTCTCAGTGTACTACTGCTATGCACTTTTACTGCATCTGAGATGCTTATTCACAAGGTACCTAAGTGCTTAAGTACAAGATTATTAAGGGGTTGGACATGTTAGAGGCAGGAAACATGTTCCCAATGTTGGGGGAGTCCAGAACCAGGGGCCACAGTTTAAGAATAAGGGGTAGGCCATTTAGAACAGAGATGAGGAAAAACTTTTTTAGTCAGAGAGTTGTGAATCTGTGGAATTCTCTGCTTCAGAGGGCAGTGGAGGCCAATTCTCTGAATACATTCAAGAGAGAGCTAAATAGAGCTCTTAAGGATAGCGGAGTCAGGGGGTATGGGGAGAAAGCAGGAACGGGGTACTTATTGAGAATGATCAGCCATGATCACATTGAATGGCGGTGCTGGCTCGAAGGGCCGAATGGCCTACTCCCGCACCTATTGTCTATTGTCTATTATACTAGTATTGATATAAGAAGATAATTGCAGATGCTGGTACAAATCAAAGGTACTAATTCACAAAATGCTGGAGTAACTCAGCAGGTCAGGCAGCATCTCGGGAGAGAAAGAATTTGTGACGTTTCGGGTCGAGACCCTTCTTCAGACTGTGTACACAAATGAATTTCACTATACCTCAGTACATGTGACTGATGAAGCACCATTGTCTTGTACTATTGTACCATTGACTGCAGGTTGAAGCCCAACACAGTGCCTTCTGCCAGAATCTGGGCTAGTTGGGTCACATTCATGCAGTTGCAAACCAATTTTCTCATCATCATTAATATGGAAAGATTACGCTATGTTTGTAGTTGAATCCTGGTGTGCACTAAACCTTTGGTTGATACACTTGCTTGAAGAGTTAAGGTGACAGAGGGAAGCAATCACAATGTACCGTCGGTCACTAGACCAAGTGGACCCGTTGGGCCCAAATCTCTCCTGCATTGGTGCAGCACCCTCTCCTCTCCCACTCTCTCTCCTCTCCCCCTCCCCCCTCCCTCCATCCTCCCTTCCCCCCTCTCTCCCCTTCCCCACTCCCTCCCCTCCCTCCTCCCTCCTCCCTCCCCCTCCCCCTTCCCCTCCACTCCCTCCCCCTCCCCTCCCGACTCCCCTCCCTTCCCCTTCCCCTCCCCTTCCCCATCCCCCTCCCCCCCACTCCACCCCCGTTATCCTCCCTTCCTCCACTACCCTCCCTCATTCTCTCCCTCCCCCCATCTTCCCTAGGAGATAGATTTAAACTTTAAAATGTGAATAACTTAAAAAATATAACACCGATTTCAATGAAACTTCTTCCATTCGCACCAAAGGGACGACGGTGAGTAAGGTGGGTCAAAATTGTCGCGCTATCGTGTACCGTTTTGGCTGTAGTTCAGGAACAAACAAACAAACAAACAAACAAACGAGAGTTTTAGTGCATAGATAGAGCCAGTGTGGAAATAGGCCTTTCGAGCCTTTCTCCCATATCCACCAACAGCGCAGGCCCTTGAGTCCTGGCAACATCCTCATACATCTACGCTGCACAATTTCCATCTTAATGACAGTGGCCCTGCACTCATCAGTTGTCTTAGTCACCCCTTTAAAATACTCAATCAAGTTAAAGGAGTCATAGAGTCTTACAGGCCAACTTGTTCACACGGGCCAAAATGCCTCATCGACACTCAATAGACAATAGACAATAGGTGCAGGAGGAGGCCATTCGGCCCTTCGAGCCAGCACCGCCATTCAATGTGATCATGGCTGATCATTCTCAATCAGTACCCCGTTCCTGCCTTCTCCCCATACCCCCTGACTCCGCTATCCTTAAGAGCTCTATCTAACTCTCTCTTGAATGCATTCAGAGAATTGGCCCCCACTGCCCTCTGAGGCAGAGAATTCCACAGATTCACAACTCTCTGACTGAAAAAGTTTTTCCTCATCTCAGTTCTAAATGGCCTACCCCTTATTCTTAAACTGTGGCCCCCTTGTTCTGGACTCCCCCAACATTGGGAACATGTTTCCGGCCTCTAACGTGTCCAACCCCTTAATAATCTCGTCCCAACCTGCCTGCGTTTGGGCCATATTACTCTAAACCTGTCCTATTGTGGCGGAGCCCGGAGATTAGGCCACTCCCTGGGTCATCCCCCCTCGGCACTGAGTGGACAGGGCTAGGGAGGGGTCTGGGCTACGGGGTTTGATTGAAGGGGCTAGAGTTGACTCTCGTGCGAGAGACTGAAGAGAGTGGATGTTCTGATGCTATATTAAAGTTACTGTTAATCCTTATCTGGCGTCTTGCCTGATTCCTGCTGCGTCCAGACCCGAGGCACCTCAGCGGAGCACAGCGGAACTACAGTGCCTTTGACCGCGAGCTCCTGGCCCTTTACCTTGCAGTCTGCCACTTGCGCTACCACGCGTACCGCATACACTGACCACAAGCCCCTCACCTTTGCGTTCGCCAAGGCGTCCGACCCGTGGTCAGCTCGCCAGCAGCGGCAGTTGGCTTTCGTACACTACCTCCTTCCGTTTCATCGGGGGCAAAGACAACAGGGTGGCCGACGCCTTGCCTCGACCCGCGGTCCACGCCGTCCTGCAAGTGGCCGATGGCATCGACTACTCAGGCCTGGCGGCGGCCCAGTTGACGGAGGAGGAGATGTCCGCCTATCGTACCGCCGTTTCGGGCCTGCGGTTGGAGGACGTTCCCTGCAACGCCTTCGGGAGACGGTGGGCACGTTGGCACCGGTGCCGACGTCTGGCCACGGTTTTTGTTAGGGCGCATAACCCGTCCGCTCTGCAGGACTGTCCGTTTGTTTTCCTGCGCCGGGATGCACACCTTCAGCGGCCGTATGAAGGACCATTCAGGGTGCTTGAGCGTGGCTCTGCCACCTTCGCTTTGGACATGGGGGGTCGTCCTGAGACGGTCTCTATTGCGCGGCTGAAGCCGGCGCACGCGGACATTAGCCAGCCGGTCCTACTGGCGCGGCCTCGCCCTCGAGGTCGTCTTGCGTCTCGGCACTTACCCCCAGCGTCCCCGTGGTTGTCTTCCCCTGGCGGGGTGGTTCCGGTTCAGCCGCCCGCCGTGGTGCGCACACGGGCTGGTCGTCTCGTACGTCCCCCTGTTCGTTTCGTGCCTCCGGTTCTTGGGGGTTGGGGGGGGTGGTCCTGTGGCGGAGCCCGGGGATTAGGCCACTCCCTGGGTCATCCCCCCCCCTCAGCACTGAGTGGACAGGGCTGGGGAGGGGTCTGGAGCTATGGGGTTTGCCTGAAGGGGCTAGAGTTAACTCTCGTGCGAGAGACAGAAGAGAGTGGATGTTCTGATGCTATATTAAAGTTACCTGGCATCTTGCCTGATTCCTGCTGCGTCCAGACACTATCCATGTTCTTGTCCAACTGTTTCTTAAATATTGTGATAGTACCTGCTTCAACTATCTCCTCCGGAAGCTTGTTCCACACACTCACCACCCTTTGTGTGAAAAAGTTACCCCTCGGGTTCCTATTAAATCTCCCCCCCCCCCCCCCCCCCCTTCCCCTCACCTTAAATTTATGTCCTCTGGTTCTCGGTTCCCCCTACTCTGGGCGAGAGACTCTGAGTGTCTACCCAATCTATTCATCTCATGATTTTGTACACCTCTATAAGATCATCCCCTCGTTAGGTCATAAGGTCATAAGGAATAGGAGTAGAATTAGGCCATTCGGCCCATCAAGTCTACTCTGCCATTCAATCATGGCTGATCTATCTCTCCCTAATCTCCCTATCTCATCCTCCTGCGCTCCAAAGGAGTAGAGTCCCAGTTTACTCAACCTCTGCCCATAGCTCAAGAGAGCTTCACACTTATCATATCATATCATATCATATATATACAGCCGGAAACAGGCCTTTTCGGCCCACCAAGTCCGTGCCGCCCAGTGATCCCCGTACATTAACACTATCCTACACCCACTAGGGACAATTTTTACATTTACCCAGCCAATTAACCTACATACCTGTACGTCTTTGGAGTGTGGGAGGAAACCGAAGATCTCGGAGAAAACCCACGCAGGTCACGGGGAGAACGTACAAACTCCTTACAGTGCAGCACCCGTAGTCAGGATCGAACCTGAGTCTCCGGCGCTGCATTCGCTGTATTCTATCTAGTTAATCAATATCTGTGAGGTCAGAAAGCAAACACTATTTATCTGTCAGGAGAGTGTTTAGCACCTTAATAAGTAAACTGTTAGGCTGAAAAAGTCAATTTATCATTTCCACAACTGGAAATGGTGATCCCATGTTAAATGATCATGTTGCAGTTGTATAAGACGTTGGTGAGACCGCATTTAGAATATTGTGTTCAGTTCTGGGCACCATGTTGCAGGAAAGATATTGTCAAGTTTGAAAGGGTTCCAAAAAGATTGTTGCCAGGACTAGAGGGCGGTCACGGTGGCTCAGCGGTAGAGTTGCTGCCTTACAGCAAATGCAGCGCCGGAGACCCGGGTTCGATCCCGACTACGTGTGCCGTCTATATGGAGTTTGTACGTTCTCCCCGTGACCTGCGTGGGTTTTCTCCGAGATCTTCAGTTTCCTCCCACACTCCAAAGACGTACAGGTATGTAGGTTAATTGGCTTGGTAAATGTTAAAATTATCCCTAGTGGGTATAGGATATATTCGGTGGGCCGAAAGGGCCTGCTTCCGCCCTGTATCTCTAAACTAAACCAATCTAGAGGATGTGAGCAAAAGGGAGAGGTTGAGTAGGCTAGGTCTCTATTCCATGGAGTGCAGGAGGATGAGGGGAGGTCTTACAGAGGTATACAAAATCATGAGAGGAATAGATCGCGTAGATGCACAGTCTATTACCCAGAGTAGGGGAATTGAGGACCAGAGGACATAGGTTCAAGGTGAAGGGGAAAAGATTTAACAGGAATACGAGGAGGTAATTTTTTCACACAGAGGGTGGTGGGTGTATGGAACAAGCTGCCAGAGGAGGTAGTTGAGGCTGGGACTATCACATCGTTTAAGAAACAGTTGGACAGGTATATGGATAGGACAGGTTTGGAGGGTTATGGACCAAGCGCAGGCAAGTGGGACTAGGGTAGCTGGGACATTGTTGACCAGTGTGGGCGAGTTGGGCCGAAGGGCCTGTTTCCACACTGTATCATTCTATGACTCTATCATATTGGACATTGGCAACCAAAATGCAATGTACTTAAATGCTCCTCATCATTTCCCAACATGACATGAGTATTAATACTGGTCAAACACCAGTTAACCGAATTATTAGGGGTCAGATCTCATCTCTTGAAGAAATTGCAATTAATGTTATTACTAAAGAAACTAAATTGAAACAATAGGGCGTCAATATACAATAGACAATAGACAATAGGTGCAGGAGTAGGCCATTCACCGATCATGGCTGATCACTCTCAATCAGTACCCCGTTCCTGCCTTCTCCCCATACCCCCTCACTCCGTTATCCTTAAGAGCTCTATCCAGCTCTCTCTTGAAAGCATCCAACGAACTGGCCTCCACTGCCTTCTGAGGCAGAGAATTCCACACCTTCACAACTCTCTGACTGAAAAAGTTCTTCCTCATCTCCGTTCTAAATGGCCTACCCCTTATTCTTAAACTGTGGCCCCTTGTTCTGGACTCCCCCAACATTGGGAACATGTTTCCTGCCTCTAATGTGTCCAATCCCCTAATTATCTTAAATGTTTCAATAAGATCCCCCCTCATCCTTCTAAATTCCAGCGTCATAGTGGAGCAGCTGGTGGAGCTGCTGCCTCACAGCTCCAGTGATCCAGGATCGGCCCTGTCCTCGGTTGCTGTCTGTGTGGAGTTTGTACGTTCTCCCTGTGACCGTGTGGGATTCCTCCGGGTGCTGCAGTATCTTCCCACATACTAAAGACGTGCAAGTATGTAGTCTAGATGACCTCTGCAAATTGCCCCGAGTGTGGAGGGAGTTAACGAGAACGTGGGATAACATGGAAGTAGTTAGGGTTGTAGGATAGTAGGAAAACAATAAGTGTAAACATGTGTAAATTGTCCTGAGTGTGTGTCGGGTAGTGTTAATGTGTGGGCATCGCTGTTCGGTGCGGACTCAGTGGGCCGAAGGGCCTGTTTCTGCGCTGTATCTCTAAACTAAACTAAACTATATAAAAGGCGGCACGGTGGCGCAGCGGTAGAGTTGCTGCCTTGCAGCGCCAGAGACCCGGGTTCGATCCTGACTACGGGCGCTGTCTGTACGGAGTTTGTATGTTCTCCCTGTGACCATGTGAGTTCTCTCCGAGATCTTCGGTTTCCTCCCACACTCCAGGTTTGTCGGTTAATTGGCTTGATTAAAGTGTAAATTGTCGCTAGTGTGTGTAGGATTGTATTAATGTGCGGTGATCGCTGGTCGGTGCGGACTCGGTGGGCCAAAAGGCCTGTTTCCACGCTGTATCTCTAAAACTAAACTAATAGAAGATGAAGGGGTTTATAACCGTGTTACTGTGACAGCACATTATACTGAGCTTTGATGTGAGCCTGCTGTGTGATACCGTACTATTATTCTTTGTTGCTTGACACATCTATGCAAGGCTTTCTGTCAGTGGGTGCTCAATAAACATCAGTTGGTAGCCCTAATCGCCCGAAAATGACCTGCGAAGGAACATTGATTTCTCTAACTTCAAGCAACCCTGGTATCCCCTCTCTCTCCGTCCCTCCCCCACCCAAGTATATTAGCTTCAAAGTCGTCCTGTGGAGTCTCATTGTCTGTAACTCGTTTTCACCTAGCCCACAACTAACAATGTCCTGTTTCCCTTATCATCGTCACTTTTTTGCATATCTTTCATTTATTTATTTTATTTCTCTCTCTATATCATCGTCTATATCTCCTGTTTCCATTTCCCCTGACTCTGTCTGAAGAAGGGTCTCGACCCGAAACCTCACCTATTCCTTCCTTCCCTCCAGAGATGCTGCCTGTCCCACCGGTACAGCAGGCAGTGAAGAAAGCTAATGGCATGTTGGCCTTCATGACAAGAGGAGTTGAGAATAGGAGCAAAGAGGTCCTTCTGCTGTTGTACCGGGCCCTAGTGAGACCGCACCTGGAGTACTGTGTGCAGTTTTGGTCTCCAAATTTGAGGAAGGACATTCTTGCTATTGAGGGCGTGCAGCATGGGTTTACTAGATTAATTCCCGGAATGGCGGGACTGTCGTATGTTGAAAGACTGGAGCGACTAGGCTTGTACACTCTGGAATTGAGAAGGATGAGAGGGGATCTTATTGAAACATATAAGATTATTAAGGGGTTGGACACGTTAGAGGCAGGAAACATGTTCTCGATGTTGGGGGAGTCCCGAACCATGGGCCACAGTTTAAGAATAAGGGGTAGGCCATTTAGAACGAAGATGAGGTAAAACTTTTTCACTCAGAGAGTTGTGAAGTTGTGGAACTCTGTGCCTCAGAAGGCAGTGGAGGCCAATTCCCTGGATGCTTTCAAGAGAGAGTTAGATAGAGCTCTTAATGATAGTGGAGCCAAGGGATATGGGGAGAAGGCAGGAACGGGGTACTGATTGTGGATGATCAGCCATTATCATGGTGAATGGTGGTGCTGGCTTGGAGGACCGAATGGCCTACTCCTGTACCTATTGTCTATTGTCTAAAACATGGTGCCTCTTGCTTGCGGGATCAGTAGACTATTTCTGTACACTTGCTAATCTGGGATCGGGGGAATGGCAATACTCTATTGGACAGTTTGTAAGAAAAAAGGATTTCACTGTGTTACCACTTTGCACATGTGACAATAAAAGCACCATTGAATCCCGCATCTTGGCTATCGAGCATTCTATGTATATCCTGACGTTGAGGAGGATTACATCAATAGATTCCGGTTTTTTTAGTTTAGAGATACAGTGCGGAAACAGGCCCCTTCGGCCCATCGAGTCTGCTCTGACCAGCGATCCATGCACACTAACACTATCCTACACACATTAGGGACAATTTACAATTTTACCAAGCCGATTGGCCTACAAACCTGCGCATCTCTGGAGTGTGGGAGGAAACCGAAGTTCCCGGAGGAAACCCATGCAGGTCACTGGGAGAACGTGCAAACTCCGTACAGACAAGCACCCGGAGTCAGGATTTAACCTGGGAATCTGGCAGGCAGAGTTTGTAAGGCAGCAACTCTACCTCTGCGCCACCGTGCCGCCCTTTCTTTTATTCCAAGTTATTTGTCCCATTGGCCAATCCAAGCCCCCAACCCAACTCACCCCTCCGTTCCCCACAGCATGACCTTCACCAATCTTCTATTCCATAGACATGTCAAAGGATCTCTCCCAGGGTAATACCATGATTGTCCTTGCACATGTGTAAATCATGAATGGGGACGGGCCACTGGACTATGAATCCTGAACCTGAATCATCTCTGGTGCATGCTTGGTCAAACATGATCTTTGAATGGGTTTAAAGTGGGTTTTTTTTTCCCTCTCACTAAGAGGCTTAACTCATTGGTGGGAGCATCAATTGTTCAGTTAATTGCAGATTGTGGATTGAACTTGGATCGATGAAGTTCAGGTTTCAATAGACAATAGACAATAGGTGCAGGAGGAGGCCATTCGGCCCTTCGAGCCAGCACCGCCATTCAATGTGATCATGGCTGATCATTCTCAATCAGTACCCCGTTCCTGCCTTCTCCCCATACCCCCTGACTCCGCTATCCTTAAGAGCTCTATCTAGTTCTCTCTTGAATGCATTCAGAGAATTGGCCTCCACTGCCTTCTGAGGGAGAGAATTCCACAGATTCACAACTCTCTGACTGGAAAAAGTTTTTCCTCATCTCATTTCTAAATGGCCTACCCCTTATTCTTAAACTGTGGCCCCTTGTTCTGGACTCCCCCAACATTGGGAACATGTTTCTGAGAGATGCCGTGACTGAGGATTCCATGTCAACACAAGGAACTGCAAATGCTGGGAACTTGAGTAGAACACAAGGTGCTAGAGTAACTCAGTGGGTCAGGCAGCATCTCCAGAGGTCATGGCTTGGTGACGTTTCAGGTTAGCACCCTTCTTCAGAGTCCATGTCATCCAGAGATGCTGCCTGAGTTTTACTGTGTTTTACTCAAGAGTTTTATGCTCCTTTTTCACTGGGCATTAAGCAGAAGAGAGTTAGATTTAGCTCTTAGGCCTAAAGGAATCAAGGGATATGGGGAGAAAGCAGGAACGGGGTACTGATTTTGGATGATCAACCAGGATCATATTGAATGACGGTGCTGGCTCGAAGGGCCAAATGGCCTTCTCCTGCACATTTTTTCTATGTTTCTACGTTTCTATAATGGGTGATTTGCTTTAGTTTAGTTTAGTTTATTGTCACGTGTACCAATGCACAGTGGAAAGCTTTTAGACAATTTACAATAGACAATAGGTGCAGGAGTAGGCCATTCGGCCCTTCGAGCCAGCACCGCTATTCAATGTGATCATGGCTGATCATTCTCAATCAGTACCCCGTTCCTGCCTTCTCCCCATACCCCCTGACTCCGCTATCCTTAAGAGCTCTATCTAGCTCTCTCTTGAATGCATTCAGAGAATTGGCCTCCACTGCCTTCTGAGGCAGAGAATTCCACAGATTCACAACTCTCTGACTGAAAAAGTTTTTCCTCATCTCAGTTCTAAATGGCCTACCCCTTATTCTTAAACTGTGGCACCTTGTTCTGGACTCCCCCAACATTGGGAACATGTTTCCTGCCTCTAACGTGTCCAACCCCTTATACGTTTCGATAAGTTTTGTTGCGTGCTAACCAGTCAGCGGAAAGACAATACATGATAACAATCGAGCCGTTCACAGTGTACAGATACATGATAAAGGGAATAACGTGAATAACATTTAGTGCAGGACTGCTCTCTGGTTGTTGGTAGGATGGCTCAGTTGCCTAATAACAGCTGGGAAGAAACTGTACCTGAATCTGGAGCTGTGCGTTTTCATGCTTCTATACTGATTTCGCGAATTGATGCTGCCTTTTGCATGGCAGGATATTGTTCGCCACAACCAATATGACCATAACCAACGGCATTTTCATAAGTTCAAAAGTGATAGGAGCAGAATTAGGCCATTCGGCCCTTCAGGTCTACCACGCCATTCAATCATGGCTGATCTATCTCTCTCTCCTAACCCCATTCCTCTGCCTTCTCCACATAGCCCCTGACACTCGTACTAATCACGAATCTATCTATCTCTGCCTTAAGAATATCCATTGAAACATCCATTTTCAGCCCCGACTCAGTTATAATGGATGACTTACTCAGGTGAGAACCTTTGGCATTGTTGAATCGCTACACCTGCAGTTCAGGGCCGTGATGTTCCTGGTTACTGGGGCAGGAACAGCTTCAATCCCACCAGCCTGCTGGCTCCTCTCCCAAAACTGCTGATGATAATCTCAGAGTTTATTTTAGACTTTGTGGGTCAACCTGTGTGCGGGCAGCACTGTGGCACAGCGGTAGAGTTGCTGCCTCGCAGCGCCGGAGACATGGGTTCGATCCTGACTACAGGTGCTGTCTGTACGGAGTTTGTTCGCTCTCCCTGTGGCCATGTGGGTTTTCTTCGGGCGCTCCGGTTTCCTCCCGCACTCCAAAGACGTGCAGGTTTGTCGGCTAATTGGCTTGGTAAAATTGGAAATTGTCCCTCGTGTGTGTGTGTGTGTGGGAGAGTGTTAGTGTGTTGGGATCGCTGGTCAGTGCGGGCCCGTTGGGCCAAAGGGCCAGTTTCCTCGCTGTATCTCTAAACTAAACTAAAGTGGGTGAATAGGTGTGTGTCCACGCGTGTGGTAGATATTCTTGGACCTTCTCACCATTGCATCAAGTTGTCTGCCATTGACTGTTATCTGGAAACTGAACCATCCTACCAACTAGAGAGCAGTCCTGAGCTATTATCTACCTCATTGGAGACTCTCGGACTATCTTTAAGTGGGCTTTACTGGACTTTATCTGGAATTATCCATGTTATTCCCTTTACCATGTATCTGTACACTGTGAACGGCTCGGTTGTAATCATGTTTTGTCTTTTTGCTGACTGGTTAGCACGCAACAAAAGCTTTTCACTGTACCTCGGCGCACGTGACGATAAACTAAACTAAACTAAACTAAACTAATGTAGGAAAATAACTGCAGATGCTGGAACAAATCGAAGGTACCACAAAATGCTGGAGTAACTCAGCAGGTCAGGCAGCACCTCTGGAGAGAAGGAATGGGTGACGTTTCGGGTCGAGACCCTTCTTCAGTCTGAAGAAGGGTCTCGACCCAAAACGTCACCCATTCATTCTCTCCAAGATGCTGCCTGACCTGCTGAGTTACTCCAACATTTTGTGATACCTAAACTAAACTTAATCCTACTTTAAAAGAAATTGTGCACAAAAGCAAAATAATAGCAGCTCTACCAGCTGCCCATTTCGAAGTGCATTTGCTTTAAACGTTTTCAATAAGTATCTCGACTTTAAACTTTAGGGATACAGCTTTAGTGGCAACAGGCAACGTGCGCCCACCGAGTCTGCTCTGACCAGCGATCCCCCTGTTATGCCAGCACTATCCGACACACTGGGGACAATTTACAATTCACCCAAGCCAATTAACCTGCAAACCTGCACATCCCCGGAACGTGGGAGGAGACCGGAGCACCCGGAGAAAACCCACGTGGTCACAGCGAGAGCATACAAACTCCGTACAGACAGCACCCGTGGTCAGGATCGAACCCGGGTCTCTGCAAGGGAATTGGACTCATTTGCAAAGGGGGTATGATTTTGGAATTAGTATTATCTTGTGGTCACTAGGCCCATTTCATAGAAACATAGAAACATAGAAAATAGGTGCAGGAGTAGGCCATTCGGCCCTTCGAGCCTGCACCGCCATTCAATATGATCATGGCTGATCATCCAACTCAGTATCCCGTACCTGCCTTCTCTCCATACCCCCTGATCCCTTTAGCCACAAGGGCCACATCTAACTCCCTCTTAAATATAGCCAATGAACTGGCCTCAACTACCTTCTGTGGCAGAGAATTCCATCAGATTCACTGGTAATTGGCACTCCAACGTCACCTCCAGAGGTTTTGGCAGTCAGAAATTCTTCACACGATTAACACGAACAACTAATGGCTGGTGACAGATTCAAGGTTGGTCTTTTTTTTTTTAAACGGGTGTGTAATGTCAGAGTAACTTTGGACTTCGGCGTTGGTTTCTATACTTTAACCCTCAGTTTGAGATAAATCACATTTTGTTACAAAGTAAATGGTTTACGAATGGTTGTTTGTGGAGATAATTTCGCCCAGCTTGCCACGGGTTGCCTTAAATTATCAGCAGCAATAAATTGGCAGGCATTAAGTGGGTGATAACCTCTGACTTGGATATAAATAGGCAGCGGAAAAGATAGCGTCAGTTTGGCAGCCCTTTCAGCAGAAATCAATGTGCAGAGTTGGTTGAGGAATGCATTGGAGTTCATAAGTGATGAGCAGAATCAGGCCATTCAGCCCATCAAGTCTACTTCAATTATGGCTGATCTATCTCTCCCTCCTAACCCCGTTCTCCTGCCTTCTCCCCATAACCCCTGACACCCATACTAATCAAGAAGCTATCTATCTCTGTCTTAAAAATATCCATTGACTTGGCCTCCACAGCCATCTGTCCAAAGCTGGCAAATTCCACAGATTCACCACCCTCTGACTATTGAAATTCCTCCTCATCTCCTTCCTAAAGGGACGTCCTTTTATTCTGAGGCTGTGACCTCTAGTCCAAGACTCTCCCACTAGTGGAAGCATCCTCTCCACATCCACTCTATCCGGTAAGTTTCAATGAGGTCCCCCCTCATCCTCCTAAACTTCAGTCAGTACAGGCCCAGTGACGTCAAACCCTCATCGCACGTTAACCCATTCGGTCCTGGGACCATTCTCGTGAACCTCCTCTAAGCTCTCTCTGGACCCAGGTACCTACATTGTGGCACCCTTCCTGCAATAGTTATATGAAATGCAAAGGTTAAAACTGCCCCATAGATTGAATTCAGGGTATGACAAGGAATGGTTGCAAATGCCTTCTTTGCTATTGATATATATATAAACATAGCACAAAAAGTAAGGAAATTTGTGTTTGGTAGATTATTTCTTTGTTGTAACAATGCTTCTTGGCAATAAATCTTATACCGTTGGAAAGCCTGTTTATTTCCCTTTTAAATGGTGCCACATTTGTAAGGAACATGCATTTGTGGGATGAGCAGCAGAGCTGAGTATATGGGTTGCGCCCATGAAAAATTAGCCAAATCTTCTCTGCCAATGCCAAACAGCTTATTCTGCTGTTGCTATTGACTCTTGTTTTGAGCTTCTGGTACCCCCAGGTGCTGACAAGAATGGGATGCCATCCCACAACAGTGTGTGACCAGGCTGGTGACCAGCATGAGGAGGAGGTGCCAGGCTGTTGTGG
Organism: Rhinoraja longicauda; assembly: GCF_053455715.1. Classification (NCBI taxonomy): domain Eukaryota; kingdom Metazoa; phylum Chordata; class Chondrichthyes; order Rajiformes; family Arhynchobatidae; genus Rhinoraja; species Rhinoraja longicauda. Next base: position 75,572,674 of record NC_135957.1, read on the forward strand.
CTGTGTATGGTTCTTCCACACGCTACTGTGGCTCCTGTTTATTAAATAAATAAATTGTTAAATTGCCAATATGTCTTGTTTCTTCAGACTTCAATCATCCAATCCACCAAACAACACCGAACAAGAGTCAATGGCAGAATAAGCTGTTTGGCATTGGCAGAGATTTGGCAAATTTTTCATGGGCGCAACCCACATACTCAGCTCTGCTGCTCATCCCACAAATGCATGTTCCTTACAAATGTGGCACCATTTAAAAGGGGAAATAAACAGGCTTTCCAACGGTATAAGATTTATTGCCAAGAAGCATTGTTACAACAAAGAAATAATCTACCAAACACAAATTTCCTTACTTTTTGTGCTATGTTTTATATATATTGTGCTCTCACTGGGCTGTTCTGCACTGGTCAGCAAGGGCCAGTTGGCGGCAAGTGATGTGGCAGATTGATTGTGGACCTGTTTGTCGGGCGTCAGCTGATAAGGTTCTTATCTTGGGAAAGATGTGGCTGCTTTAACAACGTTCCTCTTTTAAAGATAATCGTGCAAGGCGTTCTTTCCAACCGGCTCAGCATAGTTCATGTGAAAGAAACCGCGTCTGGAAATAGAGAGCTGAAACAGGCCCTTCGGCCCACCGAGTCCGCGCTGACCAGCGATCCCCGCACGTTAACACTATCCTACACACACTAGGGACAATTTAGGGCGGCACGGTGGCGCAGCGGTAGAGTTGCTGCCTTACAGCGAATGCAGCGCCGGAGACTCAGGTTCAATACAGTCGGTGTGGGCAAGTTGGGCCGATGGGCCAGTTTCCACGCTGCAAGCCTCCACGACCGTATGACTCTATGGCTAAGTCGACTGTGCTAGCCACGGACTCTCAAAGACAGTTTCTCACTTGATCATATCTGGCTCTCTCATCCTGAAGATACAGCCTGGAGCTAGCTCCATGAGTAATTCCAGCTCGTTGGCAGAGTCATCCGCAATGTAATGGATTGATGTGCAGAGAGCCGGAGTAAGTTCCACCCACAACCGATGAATGAGCTGGGAATCCGGTTTAACCTCAGCCCACAGCTTGATGAGGAATTATCCTGAGTCATAGAGTCTCACAGCGTGGAAACAGGCCATTCGGCCCAGCTTTCTCACAACAGCCATCATGTCCCATCTACCTATCTTTCATTCGTTATTCTTTATCTCTCCACATCACTGTCTATATCTCTCATTTCCCTTATCCCTAACCAGTCTGAAGAAGGGTCTCGGCCTGAAACGTCACCCAGTCCTTCTCTCCAGAGATGCTGACTGTCCCGCTGAGTTACTCCAGCTTTTTGTGTCCCGTCTACACTAGTTCCATCTGCTTGCATTTGACCCATATCCCTCTAAATCTGTCCTATCCATGTACCTGTCTAAATGTTTCTTAAACGTCGCGATAGTCCCTTCCTCAACTACCTCTGCTGGCAGCTAGTTCCTTGCACCCACCACCCTTTGTCTATGTCCTCTGGTCCTCGATTCCCCTACTCTGGGCAAGAGACTGTGTGCGTCTCCCCGATCTATTCCTCTCATGGTTTTGTACACGTCTGTAAGACCACCCCCTCCCTCATCCTCCTGCCCTTCAAGGGGTAGAGTCCCAGCCTGCTCGACCTCTCCCTACAGCTCAGACCCTCGAGTCCCGGCAACATCCTCGTAAATCTTCTCTGCACCCTTTCCCAGCTTGAGTAATGCCAAGTCATTGGCAGAGTCGTCTACAATGTAATGGAGTGACGTGCAGAGAGACGGTATAAATCCTGCTCAGCCGGCAGCCTAATTAGGAATTGGCCCGCGGCTCAGAAACATTTGGAGACATAAGTATTAACATTGCAGTTGTTGTAAAGTAATCCGGTTACAATGCTTAAGCATTTAAAATTCAAGAAATTAAAAAATTAATCCACAAAAAATTCTAAGTTGATTTTTTAAATATGCACCAGAAAATGAACATAGTGCAGGTGGCGCATCGGTAGAGTTGCTGCCTCACAGCGCCAGAGACCCCTGACCTGCGTGCGTTTTCTCCGGATGCTCCGGTTTCCTCCCGCACTCCAAAGACGCACAGGTTGGTAGGTTAATTGGCTCGGTATAATTGTAAATTGTCCCCAGTGTGTGGGATAGCGTTAGTGTGCGGGGATAGCTGGTCTCGGTGGGCCGAAGGGTCACTGCATTTTGTAGTGCAATAGACAATAGACAATAGGTGCAGGAGGAGGCCATTCGGCCCTTCGAGCCGGCACCACCATTCAATGTGATCATGGCTGATCATTCTCAACCAGTACCCCGTTCCTGCCTTCTCCCCATACCCCCTGACTCCACTATCCTTAAGAGCTCTATCTAGCTCTCTCTTGAATGCATTCAGAGAATTGGCCTCCACTGCCCTCTGAGGCAGAGAATTCCACAGATTCACAACTCTCTGCCTTCCTATTCTTACCACCAAAGTGGATGACCTCACATGCTGGTGGTTTCATTGGGATTTCACAGTGCAGCACCATGGCTCAGGGGTTGGAGAGGCTGCCTCTACCTCGACCCCGGGTGCTGTCTGTGCAGAGTTTCCACAGTCTCCCAGTGACCACGTGGATTTCGTCAAGGCGCTCTGGTTTCATGTGCTCTGGTTTCCTCCCACACTCCGGCAAAGGCACGCGGGTTGGTGAGTTAATTGGCCCTCTGTAAATTGCTCGCAGTGTGGAGGTGAGTGGTGGAATCTGGCAAGAGTTGATGGGATTGTGGAGAGAATAACATGGAATTAATGAGGGATTAGAGTAGCAACAAAGAAACTACAGATGCTGGCTTATACTGAAGACATGTAAAGACAGATGCTGGTTTATACTAAAGACATGTGGAATTCTCTGCCACAGAAGGTAGTTGAGGCCAGTTCATTGGCTATATTTAAGAGGGAGTTAAATGTGGCCCTTGTGGCTAAAGGGATCAGGGGGTATGGAGAGAAGGCAGGTACGGGATACTGAGTTGGATGATCAGCCATGATCATATTGAATGGCGGTGCAGGCTCGAAGGGCCGAATGGCCTACTCCTGCACCTATTTTCTATGTTTCTATGTTTCTATGCACAAAGTGCCGGAGTAGCTCAACGGGTCAGGTGGCATCTCTGTGGAAGAAGGATGGTTGATATTTCAGGTTAGGACTCTACTTTAGTCTGAAGAAGGATCCTGACCTGAAACGTCACCTGTCCTTTTTCTCCAGAGAAGCTGTCCGACCCGCTGAGTTACTCCGGCAATTTGTGTCCATTGAGTGATTAGTGTATATGGTTGGTTGCTAGTAGGCATGGGCTTGATGGGCTGAAGGGCCTGTATCTGTACTGTATCTCTCTATGACGGCACGGCGGAGCAGCGGTAGAGTTGCTGCCTTCCTGCGCCAGAGACCCGGGTTCGTTCCTGACCACAGGTGCTGCCTGCACAGAGTTTGTACGTTCTCCTCGTGACCTGCGTGGGTTTTTCCTGGGTGCTCCGGTTTCCTTCCAGATGTGCAGGTTTGTAGGTTAATTGGCTTCTGTATATTGTCCACAGTGTGTATGATAGAACTAGTGTATTGTGTGATTGATGGCCGACGTGGGCTTGGTGGACCGATGGGCCTGTTCCCACATTGTATCTCTAAACTAGACTAGTGTATTGGGTGATTGATGGTCGGCACGGACTTGGTGAACCGATGGGCCTGTTCCCACATTGTATCTCTAAACTAGACTAGTGTATTGGGTGATTGATGGCCGACGTGGACTTGGTGGACCGATGGGCCTGTTCCCACATTGTATCTCTAAACTAGACTAGTGTATTGGGTAATTGATGGTCGGCACGGATTCGGTGGGCCGAAGGGCCATGTCCCACGCTGTATCTCTAAGCTGAACTAAGCTAGACTCTGTGACTAGGACTCTATTTTTCTGCAAATGGCTGGCTATCTCAATGACGGATTTAAATCAGTATCTAAAAGTTGTGAAACCTGGCTGGATTGTCACCGGTGCCTTAAATACAAGGCAGCGCCCATTAGACTGTGTTAGGGCAGTGGAAAGCCTTGGAGCCTTCAGCAAATTCATCGGGATGGCAGGCTCGGTCCTGGTTTCAGGGTTGGATTCATGGGAGGCGACCTTGGAACTGCAGAGCATCCTGGACAATACAGCTCACCCCCTCCATGACACGCTGGTCAACCTGGGGAGCACCTTCAGCAACAGACTGGTCCCACCAAGATGCAGCACAGAACGCCACAGGAGATCCTTCTTCCCTGTGGCTATCAAACTGTACAACTCCTCCCCCTTCTGTCGTGAGCGAGACTGAGACCGAGACTGACTCCCCTCCCCCCTCCCCAATATTTGCACATCCCCAATCCTTTCCACTCATCACTATAATCTCATGTTTCATGTATTTTGTGATTATATGACAGTTGGCGGATCAATTTCCCTCCTGGGATAAATAAAGTTCTATCATATCGTATCGTATCGCATCGTATCGTATCGTATCGTATCGTATCGTATCGTAGAACCAGTACCACGAGCGGACATCAGCTCACACCCTGGGCGTGTAAGCAATATTGACAACAGGCCTACATCAGTCTGAAGAAGGGTCTCCATCTGAAAAGTCACCCATTCCTTCTCTCCAGAGATGCTGCCTGTCCCGCTGAGTTACTCCAGCATTTTGTGTCTATTTACATTTTTGCAGCTTAAATTTGCACATACAAATGGACAGGAATTTCTAGTTCTGAAGCCCATTTCATGCCAGTGTGTTGAGAGGACTTTCTCTGCCATGGTAGCATCATAAGCCACAAGCCATAAGAGTGGTACAGCTGCTTCACACCACCAGAGACCCGGGTTCAAACCAGACCTCGGGTGCTGTCTCCTGTCTGTGTGGAGTTTGTACGTTCTGCCTGTGACTGGTGGGGGGTGGGGGGGGGGGGTTATTTTGTGGTCTCCAGTTTGCTCCCTCATCCCAAAGACGTGCGGGTTTGTAGCTTAATTGGCGTCTGTAAGAGCCTGTTCCCACGCTGTTGGCCTTCGTAACAAGAGGAGTTGAGTATAGGAGCAAAGAGGTCCTTCTACAGTTGTACCGGGCCCTGGTGAGACCGCACCTGGAGTACTGTGTGCAGTTTTGGTCTCCAAATTTGAGGAAGGATATTCTTGCTATTGAGGGCGTGCAGCGTAGGTTCACTAGGTTAATTCCCGGAATGGCGGGACTGTCGTATGTTGAAAGGCTGGAGCGATTGGGCTTGTATACACTGGAATTTAGAAGGATGAGGGGGGATCTTATTGAAACATATAAGATAATTAGGGGATTGGGCACATTAGAGGCAGATAACATGTTCCCAATGTTGGGGGAGTCCAGAACAAGGGGCCACAGTTTAAGAATAAGGGGTAGGCCATTTAGAACGGAGATGAGGAAGAACTTTTTCAGTCAGAGGTTGGTGAAGGTGTGGAATTCTCTGCCTCAGAAGACAGTGGAGGCCAGTTCGTTGGATGCTTTCAAGAGAGAGCTGGATAGAGCTCTTAAGGATAGCGGAGTGAGGGGCTATGGGGAGAAGGCAGGAACGGGGTACTGATTGAGAGTGATCAGCCATGATCGCATTGAATGGCGGTGCTGGCTCGAAGGGCTGAATGGCCTACTCCTGCACCTATTGTCTATTGTCTATTGTCTATTGTATCTCTATGGGCTGAGCGAGTGCTCCAGAATACAAGTCGCTGCCTCTCAGGATAAACATTAAACCAAAACTCCAGCTGTCCTTGCAGATGAATGTAAATGATCTTCTACTGTGGTTTTTCAGAAAGAGAAACGGCGAGCTTGCCAGACTTCTGGCCAATGTTTAACCTGCAACCGACACCTCGGGCAAATCTGTTTACAAGAAATTGGTCTGCAAAAATTGACAAATTTTATTTTTTATTACCCTGTAAAACCGGGTGCTGTTTGCGCACAGTTTGTACCTTCTCCCCGTGACCTGCATTGCGTCTTTGCTTTATTTCCCACACTTCAATGACGTGTAGGTTTGTTGGCTAATTGGCTTGGTATAAATGTAAATTGTCCCCAGGGTGTGTAGGATGGTGTTAAAGTGCGGAGATCACTGGTGGTGCGGATTCGGTGGGCCGAAGGGCCTGTTTCTGAGCTGTACCTCTAAACTAAACTAAACTAAACTAAACCTGCGTGGGTTTTCTCCGGGTGCTCCGGTTTCCCCCCACACACCAAAGATGTACAGGTTTGTAGGTTAATTGGCTTGGTCTAAATGTAAATCGTCCCGAGTGTGTGCAGGTTAGTGTTAATGTGCGGGGGTTGGCGCGGACAAGATGGGCCGAAGGGCCTGTGTCCCCGCTGTGTCTCTGAACTAAACTAACAACGATCTTGTTAATTATAAAGAGCTCTGGGATGCCTTGAAGTTGCAAGAGACATTTTTATAATGATCCGAAGAAGGGTCTCGACCCGAAACGTCACCCGTTCCTTCTCTCCAGAGACGCGGCCTGTCCCGCTGAGTTACTCCAGCATTTTGGGCCTGTCTTACTTTCATCCAGGCCGGCCTTCAATGGAATGGCAAGGAAGTCGTGCTTGCAATGTTTTCAATCAGCTCAACGCTTCGCTATTTTGGTTCCTGAACAGTGGTGCCTGCATTATATTAGTGCAGAGAATAGGCTCGCCTTTATCAAGCGTTGTCACTGCAGTCACATCTGTGGCTAATAAGCAATTTCTATTTGAAGACAATGCTCTGATGTCGTGCTCACACGAGGTCAGATATCTTTCAAATGATCTGCGGCCTTCTTTGCCTCTTCCAAAGCACAGCAGACGATCCCATCGTTTAAGAAACAGTCAGACAGGTACATGGATAGGACAGGTTTGGAGGGATATGGACCAAGCGCAGGCAGGTGAGACTAGGGTAGCTGGGACATGTTGGCCGGTGTGGTCAAGTTGGATCGAAGGGCCTGATTCCACACTGTATCACTTTATGCCTCTATGACTCTAAATAAGAGTCTACACGGTTCAGTAGTAAAATAAATATCAGCATGATATGGCAAAATAAAATGGAGAAAATTCCAGGCCATACTTTGTTATTCTCAGGCTTAAAACATAACCACATGTCACCATGGCTCCTGATTGTAATTTCTGTGAAGCACCTGTAAATACTAGGTGAATGCAGACAGATGAGGAGAGCAATGCATCCTCCAGAAATAGACAGTAGGATTGTGTTACAGTGGAATCTCCACGACAATGCGTGTGGTAGGTCAAAGGGGATACTGTTACATCGGAGAGAACAATAGACCCTGAATCACTGGGAAATTTTACAACGCAATAACTGATTCTTTTTTATTCCCAGAGAAGCTGAAATGTTATAGATCTTATAGAAACGTACAAAATTCTTAAGGGGTTGGACAGGCTAGATGCAGGAAGATTGTTCCCGATGTTGGGGAAGTCCAGAACAAGGGGTCACAGTTTAAGGATAAGGGGGAAGTCTTTTAGGACCGAGATGAGAACGTTTTTTTTCATACAGAGAGTGGTGAATCTGTGGAATTCTCTGCCACAGAAGGTAGTTGAGACCAGTTCATTGGCTATATTTAAGAGGGAGTTAGATGTGGCCCTTGGGCTAAAGGGATCAGGGGGTATGGAGAGAAGGCAGGTACGGGATACTGAGTTGGATGATCAGACATGATCATATTGAATGGCGGTGCAGGCTCGAAGGGCTGAATGGCCTACTCCACCTATTTTCTATGTTTCTATGTTTCTATGTTTCTATGTTAAGTCTGAAGAAAGGTCAGGCAGCATCTCTGGAGAAAAGGAATAGGTGACCTTTCAGGTCGAGACCCTTCTGAATCTAAAGTCTGAGTCTGAAAAAGGGTCTCGACCCGAAACGTCACCTATTCCTTTTCTCCAGAGATGCTGCCTGACCCGCTGCAGTTTTTTTTGTGTCTATCAGGGTCTATTCCCAATGTTGGGGGAGTCCAGAACAAGGGGCCACAGTTTAAGAATAAGGGGTAGGCCATTTAGAACTGAGATGAGGAAAATCCTTTTTCAGTCAGAGAGTTGTGAATCTGTGGAATTCTCTGCCTCAGAAGGGAGTGGAGGCCAATTCTCTGAATGCATTCAAGAGAGAGCTAGATAGAGCTCTTAAGGACAGCGGAGTCAGGGGTTATGGGGAGAAGGTAGGAACGGGGTACAGATTGAGAATGATCAGCCATGATCACATTGAATGGCGGTGCTGGCTCGAAGGGCCAAATGGGCTCCTCCTGCACCTATTGTCTATTGTCTATCTTCATGTTAAAATTCCGTACTCTTTACTCCAACCGATCATCTCCCTGCACTTTACATTAGTTTAATTTGGTTTCGTTTAGTTCAGAGATACAGCACGGAAACAGGCCCTTTGGCCCATCGATCCCGCGCCGACCAGCGGTCACCCTGTACACTTGCACTATCCTGCACACACCGGGGACAATTTACAATTTTTACCGAAGCCAAATGAACATGCAAAGTTGTACGTCTTTGCAATGTGGGAGGAAACCGGAGCACCCGGGGAAAACCCATGGGAGAAGGGACACACTCTGTGCCAACAGCACCATGGTCAGGATCGATCCTGGGTCTCGCACCATCAGACAGCTGTGTTCCCCTGGTGTCACTGTGCCACCTCAAACAATCACCAGGTTTTTGTTTTGCAGACTTTCTTAAATCGAGGCACAACATTAGCCACCCTTCAGTCAAGTTTGAGAAATCAACTGAAGAAGGGTCTTGACCTGAAAATGTCATCTACTCATCTTCTCCAGAGATGCTGTCTGACCCGCTGAGTTACTCCAGCTTTTTGTGACTGTCTTCAATATCCGTAGCGTTGGGATGTGTGTTGCCCAAGCAAAACATGAGGTGCTGACTTGAAGACGGAGGAATGTCCTACCTGTTTACCCAAAAAAACACTCATCAGAACTCCTCGACGGACAGGGTGAATACAAGTGACTTCAAGCTGAATCATTAACTCCGTGTGTCGTTCCACGGATGCTGCCCGACCTGCCGAGTATTTCCAGCATTTCCTGACATTTCACAGCTTTGCAATTTAAAATATCTCTACAAAACCTAGAACAGTGGCACAGCTGGTAGAGCAAACAGCAGAGATTTCTTCAGACTTAACATTTGCAGCTTCTATGGGAATAAAAAAGAATCAGAGCCTCAGAAGGCAGTGGAGGCCAATTCTCTGAACGCATTCAAGAGAGAGCTAGATAGAGCTCTTAAGGATAGCGGAGTCAGGGGGTGCGGGGAGAAGGCAGGAACGGGGTACTGATTGAGAATGACCAGCCATGATCACATTGAATGGCGGTGCTGGCTCGAAGGGCCGAATGGCCTCCTCCTGCACCTATTGTCCATTGTCTATTGTCTAGATCCGGGTTCGATCCTGACCTCGGGTGTTCTTTGTGTGGAGTTTGGCAAACACGTTCTGTCACCAAGCATGTTTCCTCCAGGTGCCCCTCCCACGCCCCAAAGACATTTGTAGTTTGTAGGTTAAACCATTAGTGTACATGGAGTGGATGGGAAAGTGGGATAACATAGAACTAGTGTGACCAGGTTTCCAATGGTCAACGTGGACCCAGTGGGCCGAATGACCTGTTTCCATGCTGTAGCTCTAAACCAAACTAAAGTCAATTGATAACTTAAAATAAACTTCCATCGATTGTCAATTTTCATATTTTCCAGAACACTCCATTCATTTTATTTTAAATACATTTCCCTGCTCCTGTACATTCTGCAAATGGTCTCGCTGCTGGGCAGGTAGTGTCAAGAGAGTTTTGTATTGTCATATGTCCCAAAACTGCACATTGAAATTCTTACTTGCAGCAACAGCATAACAGGTTTATAAACACAGTACTCGATAGCACAGTGTAGGCTGGCATGGTGGCACGGGAGTAGAGTTGCTGCCTTTCAGCGCCAGAGACCCGGGTTCGATCCGGACTACGGGTGCTGTCTATACAGAGTTTGTACGTTCTCCCCGCGACCATGGTGGATTTCTCCGGGATCTCCGGTTTCCTCCCACACTCCAAAGCGCACTAACTTGTTTCACAGTCGTCCTGTTGAGTTTCACTGCCTGAATCACTCGTTATCACCTACCCCACAGCCCACAATGCACCATTGTGGTCTCCACCTTTCCTTGAACATTTTGCATTTGTATTTTGCATTTTGCATATCGTTCACTCATTTGTCCTATCAACCGTCTATATCCATCGTTTCCCTCTCCCCTGACTCTCAGTCTGAAGAAGGGTCTCGACCCGAAACGTCACCTATTCCTTTTCTCCAGAGATGCTGCCTGTCCCGCTGAGTTACTCCAGCATTTTGTGCCTGCCTTCGGTTTGTAGGTTAATTGGCTTCGGCAAAATTATAAGTTGTCCCTGGTGTGTAGGATAGTGCTAGTGTATGTAGTAACGGATCGCTGGTCGGCGTGGACATGATGGGCCGAAGGGCCTATGTCCGTTCAATGGATATTTATTGTCAACTAGATCAGGTGGGCACAAACCTCTGCTGCATTGGTGCACCACCCTCCCCTCCCCCACTCCCCACTCCCCTTCCCCCTCCCTCCCACCTCCCCCTCCCTCTCTCTCCTCCCTCTCCTCTCCCCCCTCCCTCCTCCCTCCTCCCCCTCCCCCTCCCCCTCCTCCCCCTCTCCTCCCTCCTTTCCCCTCCCCCTCCCTCCCACTTCCCCCTCCCTCTCCCTCCTCCCCCCTCCCTCCTCCCCCTCCCTCCCCACCTCCCCTCTCCCCTCACTCCCCCTCCCCCCACCCCTCCCCCTTCCTCTTTCCCACCACTCCATCCCCCTCAACCCCCCTTATCCTCCACCCTCCCTCTCCAGGAGATAGATTTAAACTTTAAAATGTGAATAACTTTAAAAATATAACACCGATTTCAATGAAACTTCTCCCATTAGCACCAAAGGGACGACGGTGAGTAAGGTGGGCCTAAAATTGTCGCGCTATCGTAGTCCAGGAACAAACAAACAAACAAACGAGAGTTTTAGTATGTAGATAATAATAATAATAATACATTTTATTTATATAGCGCTTTTCATATACTCAAAGACGCTTTACAGAGATTTTGAGAACATAGGGAAATTAATAAATAGATAAATAAGTAAATAAATAAATGAACAGAGAAAGGAGACAGTAGATGTGCAATTAAACATCGCACAGTGAAATTCATTTTGCAAGTAATAATGCCGGCGCCGCCATGTTTGGCGCCTTTTCATTGAGTCCGTATTTCCGCGGTGATCGTTCTACCGGAGCGAGCGGCTCCCGATCCCCTCGTGGGCCGCGAACCGCCGTCTCTCCAAAAGTAAAGCCGGCTTTTAGCATCCTGTCTTCCAATGGGAATACAAATGGATCAAGCTGCCGTTCCCCCCCCCCCCCCCCGCGCCCTGCCAGAGTTTCACGGTGTAATCAAAGGTTGTCATGCTGGCTGAAAGGGGGAAAAAAAAATTGTTGTGCCAGTATTTCTCCCAGTTCCTGTTCTTGCAAGGCACTCCCAGCGTCTGGCAGCACCACCAGGAACAAATGGAATTTCACTTTGTGGGAGTGGCTGGCCCATTTGAAGACTGAGCCAAGATTCCATCCATTCATCTGTTTGCAAGTCCACCTTATTGCATGGTTATCAACAGAAGCAATTATTTACTCACTGCCAAAAGTGCAGCCAATGTAAATAAGTTGCTGCTCAAAATTGGTCTGTGCAAATATTATAAAACCGAGCACTTGCACAGAAACCGGTCGGTGCACTGGTGTCCCAATGGTTAAGTATTCCTGTCGTCGGACATGCGGCACAGTGGTGCCAGGAACCCAGCTTCGATCCTGACCACAGGCGCTTGCCTGGATGCAGTTTGTATCTTCTCACCTGCGTGGGTTTTCACCGGCTGCCCCATCCAGTTTCCTCCCACACTCTAAAGACGTGCAGGTTTGTAGGTTAATTGGGTTCAGTAAAATTATACATTGTCTCTAGTGTGTGGGATAGTGCTTGAGTACCAGGTGATTGCTGGTCGACGTGTTTCTATGATGTATCTCTAAACTAAACTAAATTAAACTAAACTAAACTGAACTAAACCAAACTAAACTGTAAGGAGTTTGTACGTTCTCCCCGTGACCTGCGTGGGTTTTCTCCGAGATCTTCGGTTTCCTCCCACACTCCAAAGACGTACAGGTATGTAGGTTAATTGGCTGGGTAAAATGTAAAAAATTGTCCCTAGTGGGTGTAGGATAGTGTTAATGTACGGGGATCGCTGGGCGGCGCGGACTTGGTGGGCCAAAAAGGCCTGTTTCCGCGCTGTATATATATGATATGATATGATAAACTCTATTAAACTCAACGAAATATATTCTGGTAGTTGGTCACATCAATAATGGCGGCACGGTGGCGCAGCGGTAGAGTTGCTGCCTTACAGCGCCAGAGACCCGGCTTCCATCCTGTCTACAGATGCTGCCTGTACGCAGTTTGTGCGTTCTCCCCATGACCTGCGTGGGTTTTCTCCGGGTGCTCTGGTTTCCTCCCACACTCCAAAGACGTGCAGGTTTGGAGGATCATTGGCTTCTGTAAAGAACTGTAAATTGTACCTCGTGTTTAGGATAGTGCTGGTGTACGGGGTCATTGCTGGTATGGCACGGACTCGGTGGGCCGAATGGCCTGTTTCCACGCTGAATATCTAAACTAAACCTAACATCTACATACTAAAACTCTCGTTTGTTTGTTTGTTTGTTCCTGAACTGCAGCCAAAACGGTACACGATAGCATGACAATTTTAGGCCCACCTTACTCACCGTCGTCCCTTTGGTGCTAATGGAAGAAGTTTCATTGAAATCGATGTTATATTTTTAACGTTATTCACATTTAAAGTTTAAATCTATCTCCTAGGGAGGGAGGGGAGGGGGGGAGGGGGGAGGATAAGGGGGGTTGAGGGCAATGGAGTGGGGGAAGGGGAGGGGGAGGTGATGGGGGTTGAGGGAGGGGGGTGGGGCAGGAGGGAGGGAGGAGGCAATGGGGGAGATGAGGAGGGGGGCGGAGGGTGGGAGAGGGGTGAGGAGAGGGTGCTGCACCAATGCAGGAGAGGTTTGGGCCCAACGGGTCCACTTGGTCTAATAAATATTAAAATACAATTCGTGAAAGTCTTGAGAGCTTGCTCATTCTTTCGCTGTGAAACTAACGTGGACCTCTTATTCCAAGTATTGATTCTTTTAATCTCCGATATCCTGACTCCGTAGTGCCAAGGGAAGGAGGTTATGGATGTGGTGGCATTTGTAAAACATTCACAGAAATGAATGTGTGAACAGTATTGATTTTTGCAGTATTTTCATTCTGGGCTGTGCACTTTGAGCTGATGGCTAGGGGTCGCTTGGTGTGAAAGACACAGCAAAAGCACTCGCATTAATGGGAATGATGTTCTTTGAAATTTGGAGACTGTTTTGTGTGTCTTTAGTTGAGAGAACAATACACCGGTTTAGTTTGGTTTGTTGTCAAACGTGCCAAGGTTGGGTGAAGAGTTTTCTGTTGTGTGTTAACCTGTCAGTGGTGCGACGATATCTGGTTACAAACAAGCCCTCCACACTGTACAAATACATGTGTGGGAAGTGTGATATCATGAGAGGTAGAGTCATAAGAGGGGAAATACATTTCCTCCCGGTGGATGCAACAAGGACTACAAACCATCATGGCTGCCAGCATAAGACTACAAAACCCATAGTCAGCAGGGCTGCTGATTGCTGCTGACACTGATTGCTGCTGATACTGATTGCTGCTGACACTGATTGCTGCTGACACTGATTGCTGCTGACACTGATTGCTGCTGACACTGGTTGCTGCCCAGCTGAACCAGATGAGCCAATTGCCTCAGTGAGAGAGCTAAAAGGGAAGGGAAGCAATGTATTTAAAGAGAGAGACAATGACGGGAGAGGGAGAAGTGTTTGAGTTATATTTTGTAAGAAGGCAGCAAGCTACAGTTTTGATTTAACTACCTGTTTTGGTTTTGTGTACCTGTCTGCAAACAATTAAGTTTACCTGTTTTTGGAAAAGACTAAATATATGGAATTTAAGTTTGAAAACAAGAACTTTTCTGTCTTCATTTCCGGCACCCACACCTCCCAACCTTCAAGAGAAAAGCTCCCGACCTCTCAAGACATCACAGAAGGAACTGCAGTTGCCGGTTTTCAACGAAGATAGACACAAAATGCTGGAGTAACTCAGCGGGGCTGGAAGCATCTGCGAAGAGAAGGAATGGGTGACATTTTGGGTTCGAGACCCTTCTTCAACGCCACCCATTCCTGCTCTCCAGAGATGCTGCCTTTCCCGCTGAGTTACTCCAGCATTATGTGTCTATCTTTGGTGTACAGATACATGTTCAGCATAGTGCTGGGCTTGATCTCGGGGGTAGGAGTTTCATGTGAATTCCAAACATACGTGGGGGATTTGGGTGAGTTGGCACCAGATTTGTTGCAAATTGTCAGCTGTGCAACTACCTGACTGATGTCTGATGCAGTTGTACTGCATTCTTTCTGTGGCATGGTTCTTCAATCATTTCCTTATCATTGGCTGTTCAGATTCATCGGGTCATGCAGACTGTTATGACTCAACTGACAATCAATTGCTAATCTTTCTGGATGAGTTGCTTGCCACACCCTGGCATCGACTCGGCTTGTACTCGCTGGAATTTAGAAGATTGAGGGGGGATCTTATAGAAACTTACAAAATTCTTAAGGGGTTGGACAGGAAGATTGTTCCCGATGTTGGGGGAAGTCCAGAACAAGGGGTCACAGTTTAAGGATAAGGGGGAAGTCTTTTAGGACCGAGATGAGAACTTTTTTTTTCACACAGAGAGTGGTGAATCTGTGGAATTCTCTGCCACAGAAGGTAGTTGAGGCCAGTTCATTGGTTATATTTAAGAGGGAGTTAGATGTGGCCCTTGTGGCTAAAGGGATCAGGGGGTATGGAGAGAAGGCAGGTATGGGATACTGAGTTGGATGATCAGCCATGATCATATTGAATGGCGGTGCAGGCTCGAATGGTCTACTCCTGAACCTATTTTCTATGTTTCTATCAAGGGCAGCCTAAACATCTATTCTATGTGAATTTTCAACCCTGTGTGGCTAAGGTCAGTAGATTCTCCGTGGGGAACGTCCATCTGGCTAAACGGGGTTTAGTGTAGAGATACAACATGGAAGCAGGCCCTTTGGCCCACTGACCAGCAATCCCGCAATACACTTGACATTTGCTCATGAGGGACAATTTACAATTTATTCCAAGCCAATTAGCCTACAAACCTGAGAATGTTTGGAGTGCGGGAGGAAACCGGAGCACCCAGAGAAAACCCACGCAGGTCTTGGGGAGAACGAACAAACTGTACAAACAGCACCCGTAGTCAGGATCGAACTCGGGTCTCTAGCGCTGTTTAGTCTGGAGATACAACATGGAAGCATGCCCACCGACCTGTATAGGGTTAACATTGGGTAAGCAGCTAAGTGGGTGCTATTGCAGGAATGTAAAATGTTCCAGCTTGGTTATATTGCTGAGGCATCCTGTTTAGATTTAGATTTTTAGATTTAGAGATACAGCGCGGAAACAGGCCCTTCGGCCCACTGAGCCCACGCCGCCCAGTGATCCCTGCACATTAACACTATCCTACACACACTAGGGACAATTTTGACATTTATCCAGTCAATTAACCTACATACCTGTACGTCTTTGGAGTGTGGGAGGAAACCGAAGATCTCGGAGAAAACCCACGTAGGTCACGGGGAGAACGTCCAAACTCCGTACAGACGGCGCCCGTAGTCGGGATCGAACCTGAGTCTCCGGCGCTGCATTCGCTGTAAGGCAGCAACTCTACCGCTGCGCCACCGTGCCGCCCCAGCAGGCAGCACCGTTTGTCAGCAAGTAGCACGGTTTATGGCTGATCGCATCCTCTGATATCAGCAACCGGCGTTCAAAGCTTTGATGTGTTAAGAAGAACATCTTGTCACATGGACGGCCCTTTGTTCCCAAGAATGCGGAGGTCACGTAGGTCACGCCGGACACGCCGGACACGGAGGACACGAGAGGTCCCGAAAGACACATAAAGATTTATAGGACATTGTAAACTTGCCATATAAGGCAACGTTGCAAAAGTACTGGCACATGTAGTACGGGTATAAAGTGTGTGTGAATGTGAGTTTTGGGAGAGAGAGGCTACACTAGCTGCCTGAGCGTTTCTAAACGCTCCGGTACCTAGGCTCTCTCCCACCTGGGTGAGTAGAATAAAGAGATTAAACAAACTCGGTTGTCTGACTGTTTCTGTTAATAGGTCACGACAGACAACAGACCCGCACAACGAACGGACTATGGGCGGTCCCGATGGCCGATGAGAACAAAGACCCGGGAGCTCCGAAGACCAGCGAGTTGAGAAGGGAGCTGCTGACTACGATGGACGCGAGGTGTGGGCTGGCAGGAGAGGGACCGGAGTAATGCCTCCAGCACATTTAAAGGTCGGCTGCAGCAGGTGCCCCCAGGACACGGGGGCAATGGGGTGAGGGGAGGGACATCGGGAGCCCGGGGGTTATCTGGGCTTACATGGATCAGGGGCACTCATGTACTTCGAGTACCCACTTTGGACATGGACTTTAGACTTTTTCTTTCTGCAAAGAGGTCCTTCTGCAGTTGTACAGGGCCCTAGTGAGACCGCACCTGGAGTACTGTGTGCAGTTTTGGTCTCCAAATTTGAGGAAGGATATTCTTGCTATTGAGGGCGTGCAGCGTAGGTTTACTAGGTTAATTCCCGGAATGGCGGGACTATCATATGTTGAAAGACTGGAGCGACTAGGCTTGTATACACTGGAATTTAGAAGGATGAGAGGAGATCTTATCGAAACGTATAAGATTATTAAGGGGTTGGACACGTTAGAGGCAGGAAACATGTTCCCAATGTTGGGGGTGTCCAGAACAAGGGACCACAGTTTAAGAATAAGAGGTAGGCCATTTAGAACTGAGATGAGGAAAAACTTTTTCAGTCAGAGAGTTGTGAATCTCAATAGTCAATAGTCAATAGTCGTTTATTTGTCACATACACATAAATGTGTAGTGAAATGAAACATTACCCGCAGTTGAACAATAAGACCAATAAGATTAATCAATAAAAATGCAATAACACACACAATCACAACTAACACCAAACAAAAAGAAACATCCATCACAGTGAGTCTCCTCCAGTCCCTCCTCACTGTGATGGAAGGCCAAAAATGTCTTTTTCTCTTCCCTGCCATCTTGTCCCGCGGTCAGGCTGTTGGAGTTGCCACGTCGGGGCGGTCGGGGCTCCCGATATTGAAGCCCCCGCTGGGCGGTGAAAGGTCAACGGCCTATTCCAGGCTGCGCCGGACGGTGAAAGGTCCGTGACGGGCCGACCCAAGCCCCGCGATTCGGGGCGGGCGAACACGCTGCCTCTGCCGCTGCCGGAGCTCCCGATGTCGGCCCCCATCCAGGGGTCTGCGGGCTTCCGACGTCCACGCGGCCCGAGCCGGAGCCTCCGGAGACGAATCGCAGCCGCTCCCGTAGCATCCGCAGGCAGCCAGCGCCGCAGGTGGTGAGTCTGGGCCGCGGGCTCTGCGAACCAGAGCCCCAGGTGGTCCCAGGTGAATGGCCGGTGGTAGGCCGCAACGGGAACGGAGACACGACACAGAAACAAAGGTCACGTCTCCGTTCGGGAGAGAGAATTTTACAGTTCGCGTTCCCTCCCACCCCCCCCCCCCCCCAAACATAACATACAAACACTACACCATATTAAAACTACAATTCATACAAAAACAACAAAAAACACAAAAGACAGACGGACTGCAGGCAAGCCGCAGCTGCGACGGCAGCGCTGGTTTTCTCTGCCTCAGAAGGCAGTGGAGGCCAATTCTCCGAATGCATTCAAG
The DNA here is from genome assembly GCF_053455715.1 of Rhinoraja longicauda. NCBI lineage: Eukaryota > Metazoa > Chordata > Chondrichthyes > Rajiformes > Arhynchobatidae > Rhinoraja > Rhinoraja longicauda. Next base: position 75,590,536 of record NC_135957.1, read on the forward strand.
AGAGAGCTGGATAGAGCTCTTAAGGATAGCGGAGTCAGGGGGTATGGGGAGAAGGCAGGGACGGGGTACTGATTGAGAATGATCAGCCATGATCACATTGAATGGCGGTGCTGGCTCGAAGAGCCGAATGGCCGCCTCCTGCACCTATTGTCTATTGTCTATTGTCTATTCGTGGGTTGTGTGAAAGAATTTCACTGTGCTGTGCATACATGACAATAAAGAGCCATTGAACCATTGAACAGAGACCACGCCGATCATTGATCACCCATAGATAGTGTGATAGAGGCATGACGTTAGTGCACTGGCAGTGGTACAATATCGTGGTGGCTGCTTGCTGTTCTGTTATGGATTTTGCAGCGTTTGTGGCTAATATAGACGGAATAGATTCAGCAAGATCTTCTTTGATGCAGCGTTTCTTAGAAACATAGAAAATAGGTGCAGGAGGAGGCCATTTGGCCCTTCGAGCCAGCACCGCCATTCATTGTGATCATGGCTGATCATCTACACTCAGTAACCTGTGCCTGCCTTCTCCCCATATCCCTAGATTCCACTAGCCCCTGGAGCTCTATCTAACTCTCTCTTAAATTCATCCAGTGATTTGGTCTCCACTGCCCTCTGTGGCAGAGAATTCCACAAATTCACAACTGGGTGAAAAAGGTTTCTTCTCACCTCAGTTTTAAATGGCCTCCCCTTTATTCTTAGACTGTGTTCCCCTGGTTCTGGACTCCTCCAACATTGGGAACATTTTTCCTGCATCTAGCTTGTCCAGTCCTTTTATGATTTTAAACGTCTCTATAAGATCCCCTCTCATCCTTCTATACTCCAGTGAATACAAGCCTAGTCTTTCCAATCTTCCCTCATATGACAGTCCCTCCATCCCAGGGATTAGTCTCATGAACCTCTCATTACCAGTGGATACTTTGACGTTCCAGATCATGTCTTATCTGCAATCTACTTTGTTGTTATTGGTATCGGTTTATTATTGTCAAATACAGTGCTGAGAAACTTAGTTTCTCTGCTCTCCAGCCAAACCATGCCATACTTGCGCACAGCCGAGCTATTAACATGTACAACAGATGACACAAAGGGAAGATAAACCAGAGTGCATAATATAGCATTACAGTTACGCAGAAATTGCAGGTAAGAAAAAGTGTAGGGACCGCAGCAAGGTAGGTGGGAAAATTGGGACTACACCCTAAGCTTATGAGGCTCACGTGAACACATTTTATTTGATGACACTACAATTGACACGAAATGCAAAATTGTCCCTAGTGTGTGTAGGATAGTGCTAGTGTGCAGGGATCGCTGGTCGGTGCGGACTCAGTGGGTCGAAGGGCCTGTTTCCGCGCTGTACCTCTAAACTAAACACGGGCGGCACGGTGGCGCAGCGGTAGAGTTGCTGCCTTGCAGCGCTTGCAGCACGAGACCCGGGTTCGATCCCGACTACGGGTGCTGTCTGTACGGAGTTTGTACGTTCTCCCCGTGACCGCGTGGGTTTTCTCCGAGATCTTCGGTTTCCTCCCACACTCCAAAGACGTACAGGTTTGTAGGTTAATTGGCTGGTATAATTGTAAACTGTCCCCAGTGTGTGTAGGATAGTGTTAATGTGCGGGAATCGCTGGTCGGTGCGGACTTGGTGGGCTGAAGGGCCTGTTTCCGTGCTGTATCTCTAAACTAAACTAAAACTAAACTGGAATGGGCTTGTTAATTGGATGATATTGGTGGAGTCTGTGGTGAGATACAAGGCAGACCAGCTGAGAAAGCAGACTTTTTCTCCTTGAAAGGATCAGTCAACAGGTCAATGGAAGTGGAATGTATGGAAATGGAGGTGGGTGCATGGAACAAGCTGCCAGAGGAGGTAGTTGAGGCACCAATGTTTCAGAAACAGTTGGACATGGATACATGGATAGGGCAGGTTTGGAGGGATATGGTCCAAGCGCAGGCAGGTGGGAGTGGTGTCGCTGGGATATTGTTGGCCGGTGTGGGCAAGTTGGGCCGAAGGGCCTGTTTCCACACTGTATCACTCTGTGACTCCATAGGAATGGTGTCGGCCCGAAACGTCACCCATTTCTTCTCTCCAGAAATGCTGCCTGTCCCGCTGAGTGTACTCCAGCTTTTTGTGTCCATCTTTAGTCAACTCAATGTGGATTATTAATGATGATCTTGTTGTTTACATGGCCACTGCCACTGACGCCGGCTCTTTACCCCAGCTTTATTTATATTTGGCAGATGCTGTGCAGGGATTCAAACCCTTGAGATCATTATCCATAAGCCCCAACCGTGGTTCGTAGAGCAGTAACGTAACCACTTTACTACTGCACCTTTGTAACCAGAGAAGCTGCCCTTTGCATTCCAACAGTCGAAGTAAGATCTTACAAATCTGGTGATTTTCTCGGCGATAAAAATTAGCTGAACATAATTCATAGAAAGCAGTTCTGAATTAAGAGCTGGGCGTGCTTCGTCTTTTTTTTCCCCCACCTATTTGAATTCATATCGGACAAATGACATGCAGAGTGTAAGTGACAAGGAGCTAATCGAATCAGAAAGGATTTATGCTTTTAATCCGACATTGCCCTTTTTCCACATTATCTGATCGCAGGGCTCAATAACTGTAATGGAATCTAACTTGACTGATTTATCCTGTTATTGCCAAGCGTTTTTGACACTGATAGCCCTGTGACAGAGTGCTTGCACCCAGTGCAGTTTGCACACAGCTCCAGGCGAACAAACCCAATGAAAAGCCAAGCTGTTACGATCAGTCAACAGAGTGCTACTGAATTCTTTTCACCTTGCCACTGGTGACAGGCAGTGAGTGGCATTAACCCCGGTTACCACTCCGGCAAGCAAGCAGCAACTCTACCACTGCGACGTTGAAATAATGAACCTGTTTGATTAACACCAAAGCGTTGGCATTACGCGCTGGCATTTTTGAAATAACACCTGCAAATTTCTGCTTGGCAGCATGGTCGCGTAAATGTTTAATTTACACGTTTTTGAGATACGCGCTGCTTTGCAAGAATGTAGCGCCCTGCACGCTTTGATTAATTCTAAAAGTGGGAGCACTAAATCAAAAACCAAGGTTCAAGTTATTTCAGTTTCCGTCTGTGGTCGAAAATTACCGAAGAGATTTGCTTTCATATGAAGTTATTGTGAGCGTATGAAAATAATGACCTCAACCTTTCCTCCTGTTCTCTCCATTTCTGGCAAATTGGCAGTGTTGATTATTTTGAAACTTTTCCCACTTCCCAATTTCTTGGTCGGATTTGGAGAACTGATGTCTCCTCGCATTTCTTATGACCTGTGAGCACTGGATACAAAGAGTGCCTGTTGGATCCTGGCATCCTCCGTTCCAAGGTCAGGACAGGAAGGTCTCAAATATTTGCTTGGTAACCAAGGAGTATGCAAGCACTCGTGGTGGAGACTGCAGTCCCCAGCGGGACAATGAGGAGCCCCGGAGATAGCTTGCAAATCAAACAACTTGTGTACGCGGAGTTAAGGCTACCCGTGGGAGGGTATGGCAGCTCAGTGGGTGACTTACGGGACGAGAAGAGGTGGAGAATTGACCCAGAGATGAGTTTGAATACCACCATAGCAGTTGGTTCGAGGAGAACAAAAATAATCCTTGGAATTTTGTTTTTTTTAGTCTTGTCTTGGTAACTATGATCGTGACTCATCCTGTTCATTAACGTTGTGCGCTTAGGAAAATTTGTCATCCTCACCTAGTCTGGACTACATACAGACTGATGTGATGGTTCTCTACACTGGTTTGATTACAAAATGGGTGATCGCAGCAGAAGTTGCAAAGTTGCCAGGACTTTGAAGGCCTGAGCTATGGGGAGAGGTTGAGCAGGCTGGGACTCTAAAAGATGCAGGGTGATCTCATAGAGGTGTACAAAATCATGAGGGGAATAGATTGGGGATTCGCACAGTCTCTTGCCCAGAGTAGGGGAATTGAGAACCAGAGGACATAGATTTAAGGTGAGAGGGGAAAGATATGATAAGAATCTGAGGGGTGCCTTTTTCACGCAAAGGGTGTTTAGGTATCTGGAACGAGCTGCCGGAGGAGGTAATTGATGCAGGTGCTATCACAACGTTTAAGAAACATTTAGACAGGTACATGGATAGGACACGTTTAGAGGGATATGGGCCAAACGTGGGCAGGTGCGACTAGTGTGGATGGGACATGTTGGCCCCTGTGGGTAACCTGGGCGATGGGGCTGTGGCCTCTGGTTGGTCCTAGACTCTCCCACTAGTGGAAACATCCTCTCCACATCCACTCTATCCAGACCTTTCTTGCCGTGACTGAGGCTGGAACCAGCAAGAGGGCGATGTTTAAAAATACCAGTCGCTCACAGCTGAAAACTTTCTTGTAAGGTTCCGTTTTGTTTTGGTAGATAGGCGTCTGCTGGATGGGGCAACAGGTACCTTTGACACCGAGGTGGCAAGCAACCGTTCTGCGCCCCGGCTTTCTCCAATGGAGTGAGTGACAGAGGTCAGAGGTCAGTGGTGCAGTAACTCCTGGCATCATTGGCGGAATCGAGGTCCAAGGAATTTTTTGGGGGCCCCTTTCCTGTTCTGCGGCGCTCTCGGAAAGAGTTGCTGTGGAGAAAGAATTTTGCAAGATTTGTAACATGGATTCAGCTGTTTCCCTCGTTATGTTGACATTTATTCCATGGTCTGATCCATGAAACGCAGCAAGGGTTTTTTTTTGTTTTTAAATCGGCACTTATTGCAAAATTGAGGGAAATGGACTTTTACACGTCTTTTCAAAAATCCCAAGTAGTTTTGAAGCAAAGCCTTTGCATTGTGATTTATGCGGGTGTTAACTGTGACTCTGTTGGTGGATCTTGCCTCTGAGGAGCAAGGTTGAAGCTTCAAATCCCGGTGCATGGATCTAAGTCCTGGGGGAACTTGGACAAAATTTCATTTTTTATTCTAGCTGAATGCCGCACTGTTAAAGTCATGGATTTTTTTCAATTGTTGCAGCACAGAAATTTGGGCCGTCAAGACCGACACTACTTGTGGTAGAGCGATCGCATAAATTCCATACCCCTTCATCTCTTGTATGGACCTGAAAACCATCCCCTCGGAAGAGTATCTATCAAACGTCTAACAGAGAGCACCGATTCTGTTTCTACCAACCACCTTCACAGGCTTTGAGACTACAGGAATCAGTATTAAATTGAGTATAGACACAGTGGCGCAGCGGTAGAGTTGCTGCCTTGCAGCACCAGAGATCCGGGTTCGATCCTGACTACGGGTGCTTGTCGGTATGGAGTTTGCACGTTCTCCCCGTGACCTGCGTGGGTTTTCTCCGGTTTCCTCCCACACTCCCACACTTGTGGGTTTATTAGCTTGGTATAACTGTAAAATTGTCCCTAGAGTGTGTAGGATCGCTGGTCAGGGCGGACTGGGTGGGCCGAAGGGCCTGTTTCCACGCTGTATCTCTAAACTAAACTAAACTAAACTAAAATGGTGGAGTAAGTCAGCTGGTCAGGCAGCATCTCTGGTGAGAAGGAATAGATAATGTTTCTCCTTCATCAGACAATAAAAGAGTTCAGACAAAACAGTGTTAAATTGAGGCCTTGTCCCTCTCAGTGATGCAACTGCTGCCTCAGAATGCCAGAGACCCCGGTTCGATCCTGACCTCGGGTGCTGTCTGTGTGGAGTATGTACGTTCCCCCTGCCACCATGTGAGCTTCCACAGGGCGCTCCGGTTTCCTCCCTCATCCCAAAGACATGCGGGCTTTAATTGGCGTCTGCAGATTGCCCCTCGTGTGGACACCAAAGTGGGATAAAGTGGAACTAGTGTGAACGGATGATGAATGGTTGGCATGGACTGGGTTGGCAGAAGGGCCTGTTTCCATGCTAAATCTTTCAATCAATCAAGGGCAGCACGGTGGCGCAGCAGTAGAGTTGCTGCCTTACAGCGCCAGAGACCCGGGTTCCATCCTGGCTACAGGTGCTTGTCTGTGCAGAGTTTGTGTGTTCTCCCCGTGACCTGTGTGGGTTTACTCAGAGGTTTTTGGTTACCACCCACACTCCAAAGATGTACAGATTTGTAGGTTAACCGGCTTGGTATAAATGTAAATTGTCCCTAGTGTGCGTAGGATAGTGTTAAGCCCCTGCCCGACTTAGGCGATTTTTTAGGCGACTAAAAAAATCTTTTAGGCGACTTCTGTGGAATTCTCTGCCTCAGAAGGCAGTGGAGGCCAATTCTCTGAATGCATTCAAGAGAGAGCTGGATAGAGCTCTTAAGGATAGCGGAGTCAGGGGGTATGGGGAGAAGGCAGGAACGGGGTACTGATTGAGAATGATCAGCCATGATCACATTGAATGGCGGTGCTGGCTCGAAGGGCCGAATGGCCTCCTCCTGCACCTATTGTCTATTGTCTACAGGCGACTAGGCTGTCGCCACACGGTCGCCGGGGTGTCACCTGTATGGTCGCGTGTCGTCTCCAAAGAGTCGTAGCCTTTTTCTGGTCGCCGCTGGGTTTTCAAATGTTTACAATTTTTCGGCGACTGTTGGTTTGACGCCAATGATCGTAGCTTGGCGTCTCCTGACGGGGGCGCTGTCGTAGGTTGTCGCCAGGTTGTCGCCAGGTGACGTAGGTTGTCGCCGGTGCTGACTTCAGTGAATTCCATTGGCGACCACCTACATCAACCTACGTCAACCGGTGACAGGTACGGGCGTCAAAGCCGGAGGCCAGAATGACGTGAATTGCCTTACGTTGTCACCGACAGGGTCGTAGCTTGTCGCGGGTAGACCTGGGTTGACTTCAGTTGTCGTGGGTTGTCGCCTGCGTGGTCGTAGGTTATCGTGGGCGCGGTCGTAGGTGGACGTCCTAAGTCGCGACGATTGGGTCGCCGGTTGTCGGTAGCTTGCCGTAGCTTGACGTCGACTAGGTGGTAGGTTGTTGTAGCTTGTCGTAGACATTGTCGAGTGGGGGAGGTCCAGTCGCCGGTTTTCGGGCGACCTGCTACGACTATGACAGTCGCCGGCAGTCGCCTCATAAATCGCCTAAGTGGGACAGGCCCTTTAAGTGTGCGGGGATCGCTGGTTGGTGCGGACTCGGTGGGCAATCAACCAATCAATCACTTCAATTTGACGCGGATGTCTAAGAATCCGGTTCAGTAGTTAAAACCAAAAGATGAATCACCATGGAAATCATGGCCAATATTTGTCCTTCAGACAGATTCAATAATCCAGGCAATTATTGCATAGCTGTGTGTGGATGGCTGCGTACAATTGCAGCCACTAATCCTACGTCACAATGCGTATGCGTCATCAGTGCTTTGGGATCTTGTTAAGCCCTGAAAGACAGTGTAATCAAAAAAAATGCACAAGCCTTTCTTTCCATAGTTTTGACTGCATGGAAAAGACAGCATCAAAATAGTAACAAGCTTGAAAGATTAATAAACAGGAGCAATCGAAGTACTTGCTAACCCAAAATAATTGTGCAAAATAAATATATCCTACAGGCCGAGGTATTTAAAGTTTATGTGAATTGCCAGAAGCCAATTTCTGTGGCAATAAACCTTGCAGAGGCAAGGACAAAGTCTGCCTTATTTATCAGTAGAAAATAAGCCACGTACTTAAAATGGAGGGTGAGAAAGTTCACTTGGGTATATTCGCTGATATTTATGGGAGTCAGAAAAAGCAACAACAATCTCCATTAATTAAACACCTTTTAATATAGAACTATAATCCAAGATGCTTTTTGTGTAAGAAGGAACTGCAGATGCTGGTTTACACTGAAGATAGACACAAAACACTGGAGTAACTCAGTGGGTCATCATATCATATCATATATATACAGCCGGAAACAGGCCTTTTCGGCCCTCCAAGTCCGTGCCGCCCAGCGATCCCCGCACATTAACACTATCCTACACCCACTAGGGACAATTTTTTTTTTTTTTTTTACATTTACCCAGCCAATTAACCTACATACCTGTACGTATTTGGAGTGTGGGAGGAAACCGAAGATCTCGGAGAAAACCCACGCAGGTCACGGGGAGAACGTACAAACTCCTTACAGTGCAGCACCCGTAGTCAGGATCGAACCTGAGTCTCTGGCGCTGCATTCGCTGTAAAGCAGCAACTCTACCGCTGCGCTACCGTGCCGAGGCAGCATCTCTGGAGAGAAGGAAAGGGGGATGTTCGTAGTATTCAGGCCTGTTGAAACTCCACGACCCGAAACATCACCTATTCCTTTCCTCCAGAGATGCTGCCTGATCTTCGAATGCCTAATGAAGTTTAATGCAGATAAGTGCGAGGTTTTGGATTTTGGAAAGTCAAACCAGGGCAGGACCTTCACGGTGACTGGCCCTGCGGAGTGTTGTGGAGCAGAGGGATCTAGGAGTGCTGGTATATAGGCTGCCTCGCCAACAGTCTGTCTCGTCCCTTCTTTCTTTGTTGTTTTGTAGTGTGTGGTAAATGTACGTTTTTGTGTTCATAGGCAATAGACAATGGGCATTAGGTGCAGGAGTAGGCCATTCGGCCCTTTGAGCCAGCACCGCCATTCAATGAGATCATGGCTGATCATCCACAATCAGTACCCCATTCCTGCCTTCTCCCCATACCCCGTGACTCCGCTATCTTTAAGAGCTCTATCTAGATCTCTCTTGAAAGCATCCAGAGAATTGGCCTCCACTGCCTTCTGAGGCAGAGAAATCCACAGATTTTCAACTCTCTGACTAAAAAAGTTTTTCCTCATCTCCGTTCAAAATGGCCTACCCCTTATTCTTAAACTGTGGCCCCTGGTTCTGGACTCCCCCAACATTGGGAACATGTTTCCAGCCTCTAACGTGTCCAATCCCTTAACAATCTTATATGTTTCGATAAGATCCCCTCTCGTCCTTCTAAATTCCAGTGTATACAAGCCTAGCCGCTCCAATCTTTCAACATATGACAGTCCCGCCATTCCGGGAATTAACCTAGTGAACCATCACTGCACGCCCTCAATAGCAAGAATATCCTTCCTCAAATTTGGAGACCAAAACTGCATACGGAACACCAGGTGCGGTCTCTCCAGGGCCCTGTACAACTGCAGAAGGACCTCTTTGTTCCTATACCCAACTCCTCTTGTTATAAAGGCCAACAAGTCATTAGCTTTCTTCACTGCCTGCTGTACCTGCATGCTAACTTTAAGTGACTGATGAACAAGGAAACCCAGATCTCTTTGTACTTCCTCATTTCTTAACTTGACACCATTCAGATAATAATCTGCCTTCCTGTTCTTACCACCAAAGTGGAAAACCTCACATTATCCACATGCCATGCATCTGCCCACTCACATTATCTATGTTTCTATGTTTTACTGCTCCACTGGTCAAGGCCTGTTAACTTTGAAGAGGTTCTCCTCCTCTCTCCAACGAGAATTCTGTGGGACCCTCTCTCACTGCTCCCCCTCTGTGATCCCTGCTACTCCCCTGCTTCAGGATCATGTTCTGACACGAAGCTCTCTTCGAGCTGTCATTCCCCTCCCCACAATCAGTCTGAAGAAAAGTCTCAAAACGAAACATCACCAGTTGATGTTCTCCGGGCATGCTGCCATGACCTGCTCAGTTACTCCAGCACTTTGTGTCTTTTTTTGTAAACCAGCATCTGCTGTTCTTTTTTTTCTCCAAAGACGTGCATGGTTTATTCGTTGATTGGCCTCGTAAATTGGACCTAATGTGTCAAATGAGAAAGTGGGATGACATAGAACAAGTGTGAACAGGTGATCGATGGTCGGCATGGACTCGATGGGCCGAAGGTCCTGTGCTGTATCCCCAAACGACATTTTCGGATGACACAGTGGTCCTTGCAGCATCAGAGGTCCGATCCTGACTACGGGTTCTATCTGTAATGCGTTTGTACGTTCGCCCCGTGACCGCGTGGGTTTTCTCCGGGTGCTCTGGTTTCCCCCCCCCACGTCCCAAAGACGTGCAGGTTTATAGTTTAATTGACCTGTAAATTGCCCCTCGTTGTGTAGGATAGCGCTAGTGTACAGGGTGATCATTGGTCAATAGACAATAGGCAATAGACAATAGGTGCAGGAGTAGGCCATTCAGCCCTTCGAGCCAGCACCGCCATTCAATGCGATCATGGCTGATCACTCTCAATCAGTACCCCGTTCCTGCCTTCTCCCCATACCCCCTCACTCCGCTATCCTTAAGAGCTCTATCCAGCTCTCTCTTGAATCCCCCTAATTATCTTATATGTTTCAATAAGATCCCCCCTCGGCGCGGACTCGGTGGGCCGAAGGGCCTGTTTCCACGCTGTGTCTCTAAGCTGAGCTAATGTGGACTGTCATTCAGTGGGAGAGGGGGTGAGGAGAGAGAACAATGGACAATGGGGATCTGGCGTGAAGTTGGGGGGGGGGGGAAACAAAAGAGCCGGCATACTTTGTAACTTTGTCAGCGCCGTAGGTGGCCGCTGTTTGTACACATTGGGTACGCAAGCAAAGAATTACACTGTGCCTAGTCACAGGTGAGAATATAATATTCCATTCCACTCCATGCAATGGTTAAATCAATCACCATTTATATAAAAGGATTATAAAAGGACTGGACAAGCTAGATGCAGGAAAAATGTTCCCAATGTTGGGCGAGTCCAGAACCAGGGGCCACAGTCTTAGAATAAAGGGGAGGGCATTTAAAACTGAGGTGAGAGGGAGCTTTTTCACCCAGAGGGTTGTGAATTTGTGGAACTCTCTGCCACGGAGGGCAGTGGAGGCCAAGTCACTGGATGGATTTAAGAGAGAGTTAGATAGAGCTCTGGGGGCTAGTGGAATCAGGGGATGTGGGGAGAAGATGGTGATTGTGGATGATCAGCCATGATCCCATTGAATGGCGGTGCTGGCTCGAAGGGCCGAACGGCCTCCTCCTGCACCTATGTTTTATGTTTCTATGTTTCTTACCCTGGGATAGGATGCAAAACCTTGAACTCGAAGGATGGTTGTGTATTGGGCAAGGCGCTTGCGAAATGGCACATCAGCTTTGAAACCAGCACGGCTAAAATTCAAAGGTTGAGAAATGTTCTTTGATCTCCCCAGCCCCCAAGCTGGAGTTAACCTGATTGTCTTTATCACAATGCCTAGCATGACCACATGATTTCCATGTGTAATATAATGAGTAAAGGTCAAGTGAGCAACAACTATTATTTACATTCCTCCTTTGCGTGCTTGGCAATCCCAGCGATGGGCAACAATGTTAAACTGGCTTTCTTTACCTGCTTAAGGCTGCTTGTTCACATAGGGAGTTTTTTTTGTTGTCTGCTCTGAATGTTTAACTGTGCAAACCCTTTAAAGTGTTTAAACCCTAAATACATAGAGCCTGACATTTGGTGGTGTTGTTTCTGGCACATTATTGTCACGTGGACTGAGAGAGGGTGAACAGTTTCGTTTACCAGGCAGATCACACCTTAGATGAGTGAAACAGGTAGTTATAAAGAGGAATCGAAACAGAATGCAGAATATGGTTCCAATTGTTGAATTAGGGATTAGGGATAGTCAGCATGATTTTGTATGTGGGAGGTCGTGTCTCATAAACCTGATTGAGTTTTTGTAAGACCTGAGCAAAAAGGTCGATGAGGGCAGAGCTGTAGACGTATATATTGACTTCAATAGACAATAGACAATAGGTGCAGGAGGAGGCCATTCAGCCCTTCGAGCCAGCACCACCATTCAATGTGATCATGGCTGATCATTCTCAATCAGTACCCAGTTCCTGCCTTCTCCCCATACCCCCTGACTCCGCTATCCTTAAGAGCTCTATCTAGCTCTTCAGCAAAGCATTCGACAAGGTTCCTCATGGTAGGCTGGTCTGAAAGACATAGACATAGAAAATAGGTGCAGGAGGAGGCCATTTGGCCCTTCGAGCCAGCACCGCCATTCATTGTGATCATGGCTGATCATCCACAATCAGTAACCTGCGCCTGCCTTCTCCCCATATCCCTTGATTCCACTGGACCCGAGAGCTCTATCTAACTCTCTTTTAAATCCATCCAGTGAATTGGCCTCCACTGCCCTCTGTGGCTAAGAATTCCACAAATTCACAACTCTCTGGGTGAAAAGGTTCCTTCTCACCTCCGTTTTAAATGGCCTCCCCTTTATTCTTAGTCTGTGGTCCCTGGTTCTGGACTCCCCCAACATTGGGAACATTTTTTCTGCATCTAGCTTATCCAGTCCTTTTATAATTTTATACATCTCTATAAGATCCCCTCTCATACTTCAAAACTCCAGTGAATACAAGCTCAGTCTTTCCTCATATGACAGTCCCGCCATCCCGGGGATTAACCTCATGAACCTACGCAGCACTGCCTAAATAGCAAGGATGTCCTTCCTCAAATTAGGAGACCAAAACTGCACACAATACTCTAGATGTGAGCTCACCAGGGCCCTATACAACTGCAGAAGGACCTCTTTACTCCTATACTCAAATCCTATTGTTATGAAGGCCAACATGCCATTAGCTTTCTTCACTGCCTGCTGTACCTGCACACTTACTTTCAGTGACTGGTGTACAAGGACACCCAGGTCTCATTGTACTTCCCCTTTACCTAATCTGATTCCATTGAGATGCCTCCTTGTTGCTGCCGCCAAAGTGGATAACCTCACATTTATCCACATTATACTGCATCTGCCATGCATCTGCCCACTCACTCAACCTGTCCAAGTCACCCTGCAACCTCCTAACATCCTCTTCGCAGTTCACACTGCCACCCAGCTTTGTGTCATCTGCAAACTTGCTAGTGTTACTTCTCATTCCATCATCCAAATCATTAATATATATTGTAAATAGTTGCGGCCCCAGCACTGAGCCTTGCGGCACTCCACTCGCCACTGCCTGCCATTCTGAAAAGGACCCGTTTATTCCTACTCTTTGCTTCCTGTCTGCCAACTAGTTCTCTATCCATGTCAATACCCTACCCACAATACCATGTGCTTTAATTTTGCTCTAATCTCTCCTGTGGGACCTTATCAAAGGCTTTCTGAAAGTCTAGATACACTACATCCACTGGCTCTACTTCATCCATTTTACTTGTCACATCCTCAAAAAATTCCAGAAGATTAGTCAGGGAGGATGTCCCCTTCATAAATCCATGCTGACTTGGACCAATCCTTTTACTGCTATCCAAATGCGCCGTTATTACCACTTTAATAATTGTCTCGCGTCAGGCTAACCGATGTCAGGCTAACTGGTGTATAATTCCCCATTTTCTCTCTCGCTCCCTTCTTGAAAAGTGGGATAACATTAGCTACCTTCCAATCCACAGGAACTGATCCTGAATCTATAGAACATTGGAAAATGATCACCAATGCGTCCACTATTTCTAGAGCCTCCTCCTTGGGATGCAGACCATCAGGCACTGGGGATTTATCAGCCTTCAGTCCCATCAGTCTACCTAATACTATTTCTTGCCTAATGCAAATTTCTTTCAGTTCCTCTGTCTCCCTAGATCTTCTGTCCACGGCAAGCTTAGCATGTTTGCAGATGATACAAAAGTGGGTGGCTTTGCAGATAGTGAAGATGGTTGTGAAAAATTGCAGCAGGACCTTGATCGATTGTCCAGGTGGGCTGAGGAATGGTTGAAGAAATTTAATACAGAGAAATGTGGGGTGTGACGTTTTGGGATGTCTAACATGCCAGGACCAACACAGTGAATGGTAGGGCTCTGGGTAGTGTTGTAGAGCAGAAGGATCTAGGAATGCAGGTGCATGGTTCCTTGAAGGTGGAGCCGCAGGTAGATCGGGTGGTGATAAAGACCTTTGGCACATGGGCCTTCATCAGCCGGAGTATTGAGTATAGAGGTTGGGAGGTCATGTTGCAGTTGTATAAGACGTTGGTGAGGCCGACCAGCGATTCCCGCACACTTGTACTATCCTACAGACACTAGGGACCGTTTACGATTATACCGAGCCTATTAACCTACAAACCTGTACGTCTTTTGAAGTGTGGGAGGAAACCGGAGATCCCGGAGAAGACCCACGCAGGTCACGGGGAGAACGTACAAACTCCGTTGTCAGGAACGTAACCGTGGTCTCTGGCGCTGTAAGGCAGCAGCGCTACCGTTGTGCCATCGTGCGGCCCTGTTGAATGCTTTCCCAAGGCAGCGTGAAGAGTGGATGGCCAAGAGGCGTTGGGGTGTGGGGAGGGACTGAGCTGCGTTCACAATGCTCTGGGATTTCCGGAGGCCTTGGGCAGAGCCGTTGCCATGCAAAGGAGTGATGCACCAGGATATTTGCCACCTGCACACTCACTGTCATCCAGTGAATCATTTCAGCCATAAAAATAATGCACATCCAATTGTCAATAACCTTTGTTCAGTTCTTCCGCGACTATGATCACAATTCTTTCTGCGTCACACACAGACAATGGACTGCAGTTCTATTCCAGCCCTCTAGCATTGCTAAACTCTGTGTCATATTTACATTGCCCAGCCTCATACATCAGTAATTCTATTGACTTTCACTGAAGGTAGACAATAAATGCTGGAGTAACTCAGCGGGTCAGGCAGCATCTCTGGAGAGAAGGAATGGGTGACATTTCGGGTCGTGGCCCAAATTCATTTCCTCCCGCCTAGACTACTGCAACTCCCTATACACTGGGATCAGCCAATCATCCCTGTCCCGCCTGCAATTGGTCCAAAATGCCACAGCGAGACTCCTGACGGGTACCCGTAAAAGGGAGCACATCACCCCGATTCTGGCCTCTCTCCACTGGCTCCCAGTACAGTACAGAATCAACTTCAAGCTCCACCTATTCACATACAAAGCCCTAAACGGGCTTGCCCTCCCCTATATCAAAAATCTTCTAACCCACCTCTCTAACTCCAGGTCCCTCAGGTCGGCCGACTTGGGGCCACTCACTATCCCGCGGTCTAGGCTTAAACTCAGGGGTGACCGCGCTTTTGCGGTTGCAGCTCCTAGACTGTGGAACAGCATCCCACTCCCCATCAGAACTGCCCCCTCCATCGACTTCTTTAAGTCCAGGCTCAAAACCTATTTCTACTCCCTAGCGTTTGAGGCCCTCTGAGGGGGCGCTGTGAACTGTTTATGTATGTGCTGTTATGTTTGTGTGCCATTGCATGTTCGTTCTTAGTACCTGAACTGATGTACAGCACTTTGGTCAACGTGGGTTGTTTTTAAATGTGCTATACAAATAAAATTGACTTGACTTAACTTGACTTGACTATGCATCTGCAGTTTTTTTCCTACACATATTCACTTTCACAGAGATAGGTCAATTTTATCAATATTGTTGGATAGAGTGGATATAGTGGGAGAGTCTAGGACCAGTGGCCATAGCCTCAGTTTAAAGGGACGTTCCTTTATAAAGATGAGGAGGAATTTCTTCAATCAGAGGGTGGTGGATCTGTAGAATTCTTTGTCACAGAAGGCTGTGGAGGCCAAGTCAATGGTTATTTTTTAAGGTGGGGATTGACAGATTCTTGATTAGTACGGGGGTCAGGGGTTATGGGGAGAAGGCAGGATAATTGAGTTGAGAGGGAACGATGTATCAGCCATGATTGAATGGTGGAGTAGACTTGATGGGCAAAATGTCCACCAACTAGCGATCCCCGCTACCCTACACACATTAGGGACAATTTACACTTATACCAAGTACACAAACCCAAGCCAACTAACCTGCAAACCTGTACGTCTTTGGAGTGTGGAAAGAAACCGAAGATCTCGGAGAAAACCCACACGATCACGGGGAAAACGTACAAACTATATACAGACGGGTCTCTGGCGCTGTACGGCAGCAACTCTACCGCTGCCCCACCATGCTGCCCAACTGTCTCCATCTTGAATACATTTTAATAAACTCCACAGTCCTCTAGAGTTGAGAATTGGAAGGCACAATGGCGCAGCGGTAGAGTTGCTGCCTTACAGCGCCAGAGACCCGTGTTCGATTCTGAATACGGGCGCTGTCTGTACGGAGTTTGTACGTTCTCCTTTCCACCACATAGGTTTTCTCCGGGTGCTCCGGTTTCCTCCCACATTCCAAAATCGTCCAGATTGTGTAATTTGTCCCTAGAGTGATTTTTATTCGGCACAGTCTCGGTGGGCTGAAGGGCCTGTTAGCACTCTGTATCTGAGGGTGTGCAGCGTAGGTTTACGAGGTTAATTCCCGGAATGGCGGGACTGTCATATGTTGAAAGACTGGAGCGACTAGGTTTGTATACACTGGAATTTAGAAGGATGAGAGGGGATCTTATCGAAACGTATAAGATTATTAAGGGGTTGGACATGTTAGAGGCAGGAAACATGTTCCCAATGTTGGGGGAGTCCAGAACCAGGGGCCACAGTTTAAGAATAAGGGGTAGGCCATTTAGAACAGAGATGAGGAAAAACTTTTTTAGTCAGAGAGTTGTGAGTCTGTGGAATTCTCTGCCTCAGAGGGCAGTGGAGGCCAATTCTCTAAATACATTCAAGAGAGAGCTAGATAGAGCTCTTAAGGATAGCAGAGTCAGGGGGTATGGGGAGAAAGCAGGAATGGGGTACTGATTGCGAATGATCAGCCATGATCTCATTGAATGGCGGTGCTGGCTCGAAGGGCCGAATGGCCTACTCCTGCACCTATTGTCTATTGTCTATTGTCTATTGTCTATCTCTAAACTGAAATGAACTAAATTCCAGAGATTCTTCACCCTCTGCCTAACGAATTTTCCATTGATATCCATCGTAAATGAGTGATTCCTTATCTTGTGTCTGCTCTCAATATCGGTAAGACCAAGGAACTGATTGTGGACTTTGGAAGAGGAAGAGTGAGGACCCATAGTCCTGTCAAAAGCTTCAAATTCCTGGGCGTGCATATTTCTGAAGATCGTCCCTGGACCCAGCACACTGATGCGATTATAAATAAAGCACATCAACGCCTCTACTTCCTGAGAAGGTTACAGATATTCGGTATGTCGGAGAGGATTCTTTTGAACTTCTACAGGTGAACAGTAGAGAGCACATTGACTGGTTGCATCATGGTCTGGTTCGGCAACTTGAACGCCCAGGAGCGAAGAAGGCTGCAAAAAGTCGTGAACAGCCCAGCCCAGCCCACTCCCCACCATCGAAGGGATTTACTGGAATCGCTGCCTCAAAAAGGCAGCCAACATCATCAGAGACCCACACCACCCTGGCCACACACTCATTTCACCCCTGCCATCGGGAAGAAGGTACAGGAGCCTGAAAACTGTAACGTCCAGGTTCAGGAACAGCTTCTTTCCTACAGCCATCAGACTATTCAACACTACAACCTCAAATAAGCTCTGAACTACATATTGATGGGCATTGGTTTTGTCTTTGTGCACTATTGTGTGTGTGTGTGTGTGTGTGTGTGTGTGTGTGTGTGTGTGCGCGCGCGTGCGTGCGTGCGTGCGTGCGTGCGTGCGTGCGTGTGTGTGTGTGATAATGATAATAATAACAATAACTTTATTATGGTTATGGTGGCGCGGGCACATCGCAAAGCCCTGTGTCTCACCAGAATCTGCGATTTTATAGTAATTTGCTTATTTGTCTCATGTCTGTTCACACGGAATAGTCTTGCACACTTATCATACAACCGACAGGAGCTTTTAAACATCGGTTCCTGCAACTACGACAACTTTTTAGGTGAACTCCATTTCGCTCCTGAACTGGCCAGGTCAGCAGAGCGTACCAAGCCAGCTCGGCCGACCGGAAGCGCCCATAGACGGCGCAGCGAACGTAAACACCGCCGTGGATGCCGAGGTGGCTTAACGGCTAGGCTAGAGCTAACTCCACACAGGCCATCAATTCCTAGCCTTTTCCTTGCCAACGTACGATCATTGGCGAACAAAATGGACGAACTCCGGCTGCGGATTACCTCCCACAATTGGATTAAGGACTGCAACATCATGATTTTCACGGAAACATGGCTTAACAACGACGTTCCTGATAGCGCTATTGAGCTAACGGGGCGTCATATACTCCGAGCGGACAGAACAATTGACTCCGGTAAGACCAGAGGTGGGGGTCTGTGCATCTATGTAAACAAAACCTGGTGCACGGCCACTACCATCATCGAGAGTCACTGCTCAGTTAACCTAGAGTTTCTCATGGTCAAATGCAGACCGTTTTATCTGCCCAGAGAGTTTACATCTACTGTTGTGACTGCAGCTTATATTCCTCCGGATGCTAATACTAAGCTTGCAATGAAAGACCTGCATACTGCCATAAGTAAACAACAGACTCACAATCCTGAGGCAGCCTTCATTGTTGCTGGTGACTTTAATCACTCCAACTTGAAGACTGTACTCCCCAAATTCCATCAACATGTCTCCTGCGCATCTAGAGTAGATAAGATACTGGACAAAGATTATACAAACATGGCTGAGGCCTACAAAGCTGTTCCCCTCCCCCACCTTGGTCTGTCTGATCACCTCTCATTGTTCCTGCTCCCTAAGTACTCCCCACTCATCGGACGTGTGAAACCCACAGTGAGGACAGTTAAAGTTTGGTCAGACGAAACGGACTTCTCACTTCAGCAGCGTTTTGGAAACGCTGACTGGAGTGTGTTTGCAGCTCAGGCCACCCTTGACTCCCACACGGACATTGACTCTTCTACCTCCTCCGTTCTGGATTTTATCAATTCCACCATTAACAGTGTCACCACCCTCAAATGGATTACCATATTCCCGAATCAGAAGCCATGGATGAATAGTGAGGTCAGACTACTGCTGAAAGCACTTGACACCGCTTTCAGGTCAGGTGAGGCTCGGGCCTACAGTTCTTCCAGGGCTAACCTGAAGAGGGGCATCAAGAAGGCCAAGCACAGCTACAAGGTAAAGATCGAGGAGCACTTCAAGAACAACTCCGACTCCCGACGCGTGTGGCAAGGCATCCAGGCCATCACGGATTACAAACCCACTAACTCGATCCCCACATCCAGCGACGCCTCCTTCCTTGAGGAGCTTAATCACTTTTATGGCCGCTCTGACAGGGACAATCAAGAGGTGGCCATCAAGGCTGTGCTCCTTGCTGATCATCAGCACCTCACACTCGCCCCCACCGACGTGTGTACGGCATTGAGCAGGATTAATGCACGGAAGGCTGCTGGCCCTGATGGTATCCCCGGGCACGTCCTCAGGGTCTGTGCTGCGCAGCTGACAGATGTTTGGACTGACATCTTCAACTTGTCACTTGCCCAAGCAGCTGTCCCTACGAGTCTTAAAACCACCTCCATCGTGCCGGTGCCAAAACACTCCACTGCAGCGAGCCTCAACGACTTCCGCCCAGTTGCACTTACTCCCATCATCACTAAGTGCTTCGAGAGGCTGGTCTTGGCACACCTCAAAGGCTGCCTACCTCCCACACTGGACCCCTATCAGTTCGCCTACCGCTAGAACAGGAGTAGGGAGGATGCCATCTCCACGGCACTTCACTCCGCCCTCTCCCACCTTGACAACAGAGACACCTACGTGAGAATGCTGTTTATCGATTTCAGCTCAGCATTCAACACCATCATCCCTTCCAAACTGATTGCCAAACTCAACGACCTGAGCATCAACCCCTCCCTCTGCAATTGGATATTGGACTTTCTAACCAACAGACCCCAGTCTGTTAGATTAGACAACGACACCTCCTCAACCATTACCCTGAACACCGGCTTTCCACAGGGCTGTGTGCTGAGCCCTCTCCTCTACTCCCTTTTCACCTACAATTGCACACCTGTACATGGTTCTAACACCATTATTAAGTTTGCAGATGATACAACGGTGATTGGCCTCATCAGCGGCAACGATGAGTCGGCCTATAGGGAGGAGGTCCAGCTACTTGCAACGTGGTGCGCTGACAACAACCTGGTCCTTAACACCAAGAAGACCAAGGAGCTCATTGTGGACTACAGAAGGACTAGGGGTGGTACGCACACCCCCATCCATATTAACGGGACGGAGGTGGAGCGTGTTTCCAGTTTTAGGTTCTTGGGTGTCAACATTTCTGATGACCTCTCTTGGACCCACAATACCTCAACACTGATCAAGGAGGCTCACCAGCGTCTCTTCATCCTGAGGAGACTAAAGAAGGTCCATCTGTCTCCTCAGATTCTGGTGAACTTCTACCGCTGCACTACCGAGAGCATCCTTACTAACTGTATCACAGTATGGTATGGCAACTGCTCTGTCTCTGACCGGAAAGCACTGCAGAGGGTGGTGAAAACTGACCAATGCATCACCGGTTCCTCACTCCCCTCCATTGAGTCTATCCAGAGTAGGCGATGGGCGCGCTGCATCGTCAAGAACAGCTCTCACCCCAACCACAGATTGTTTACCCTCCTCCCATCTGGGAGGCGCTACAGGTCTCTCAGTTCCCGGACCTGCAGGTTCAGGAACAGCTTCTTTCCTGCGGTCGTTACCTTACTTAACTCTGCGCTTCGGTGATTGCTGCCACCCCCCCCCCCCCACGGGCACTCCTCCCATCAGTGACTGATCTCGCTCACCGGAATTTCCACTACCGCTACTGTGCATATATGTATATATTATATGTTTTACTATTCCATCACATGCACTCTGGTTAAGATGCTAACTGCATTTCGTTGTCTCTGTACTTGCACAATGACAATAAAGTTTGTATTGTATTGTATTGTTTATTTATATTGCACTTTTCATACAATTGAATGCAACCCAAGTGCTTTCCACAAAAACAAACATAGGTCTAAACAAAAATACAATTTAAAACAGTAAGGACATAGGCAGTTAATAGCATACAAAGCACAGTGTATGTACTGTATGTATGTGTGGGTGTATGTGTGTGTATGTGTGTGTGCCTGTAAGTGTGTATATGTGTGTGTGTGTGTGTGTGTGTGTGTGTGTGCCTGTAAGTGTATATATGTGTGTGTGTGTCTGTAAGTGTATATATGTGTAAATATGTGTGTGTTTGTGTGTGTGTGTATGTATGTATGTATATGTGTTTACACACACTGAGCTTTATTTACTCTTTTCTAATATTGTTTACAGTGCACTATGTTTACATATTCTGTTGTGCTGCTGCAAGTAAGAATTTCATTGTTGCATCTGGGACACACGACAATAAAACACTCTTGACCCTTGAACAAACATACTGTATGTAGTACCACATGTCACCAATAGAATAGATTGCTTGTACTCCTGGCCGCCCCATTGCAGGAAGAATGTTGAGGCTTTGGAAAGGCTGCAGAAGAGGTTTACCAGAATGTTGCCTGGACTAGAAGGTATTAGCTATAAGGACAGGTTGGGCAAACTTGGATTATTTGCTCTGGAACCTCAGAGGTTGCGGGAAGACCCGATAGAAGTATATAAATTCATGAGAGGCATTGATAGAAGATAGACACAAAAAGCTGGAGTAACTCAGCATCTCTGGGGAGAAGGAATGGGTGATGGGGTATGGGGAGAAGGCAGGAACGGGGTACTGATTGAGAATGATCAGCCATGATCACATTGAATGATGGTGCTGGCTCGAAGGGCTGAATGGCCTCCTCCTGCACCTATTGTCTATTGTCTACTGTCTAAAGCAAGACTTTTACAGATAGGTTGGTGGGGGTCTGGAACGCGATATCAGGGGCAGTCGAAGCAAATACTTTTTTGTTAATCTTTCATTCATTGTTCTTTATCTCTCTACATCATCGTCTATATCTCTCATTTCCCTTTCCCCCTGATTGGTCTGAAGATAGTCTGAAGAAGGGTCTTGACCCAAAACGTCACCCATTCCTTCCCTCCAGAGATGCTGCCTGTCCCGCTGAGTTACTCCAGCTTTTTGTGCCTGTCTTTGAAGCAGGTATGATAATGGCATGCGGGAGGTTCATGGATGGGCAAACGGATATGCAGGGAATGGAGGGAGACGGATCATATCCAGGCAGAGCAGATTTGTTTATCTTGGCATCGTGATCCGCACGTACATTGTAGGCCAAGTGGCCTGTTTCTGTGCTGTACTGTTCTGTGTGTAGGGAGGAAATGCAGACTCTGGTTTACACCGAAGATAAACACAAAATGCTGGAGTAACTCAACGGGTCGGGCAACGTCTCTGGAGAAAAGGAATATTGAAGAAGGGCCTCGTCACAAAACGTCACCAATTTCTTTTCGCCAGAGATGCTGCCTGATCCGCTGAGTTACTTCAGCGTTTTGTGCCTATCCTGTTCTATGTTCCATGCTCTAACGTCCGAAAAAAATTGTTGGAGGTAGAAACACTCATTGTAGTTAAATATTGTGTACTTAATGTGTCGGGTTCTGAACACCGCAAACCAGGAGCTTGGCATCATGTTGACGTGTTTTCCGTGAAGGTCGGAGTTGTACACGGCATTGGTGAGACCACACCTGGAGTATTGCGTACAGTTTTGGGCTCCTAATCTGAGGAAAGACATTCTTGCCACAGAGGGAGTACAGAGAAGGTTCACCAGATTGATTCCTGGGATGGCAGGACTTTCATATGAAGAAAGACTGGATAGACTCGGCTTGTACGCGCTGGAATTTAGAAGATTGAGGGGGGGATCTTATAGAAACTTACAAAATTCTTAAGGGACAGGCTAGATGCAGGAAGATTGTTCCCGATGTTGGGGAAGTCCAGAACAAGGGGTCACAGTTTAAGGATAACGGGGAAGTCTTTTAGGACCGAGATGAGAAAGTTTTTTTTCACACAGAGAGTGGTGAATCTGTAGAATTCTCTGCCACAGAAGGTAGTTGAGGCCAGTTAATTGGCTATATTTAAGAGGGAGTTAGATGTGGCCCTTGTGGCTAAAGGGATCAGGGGGTATGGAGAGAAGGCAGGTACGGGATACTGAGTTGGATGATCAGCCATGATCATATTGAATGGCGGTGCAGGCTCGAAGGGCTGAATGGCCTACTCCTGCACCTATTTTCTATGTTTCTAGAAGCAGTAGGCAGAAGCAGGGAGGGCGAGTATTGGCTGGAAGTAGGTGAGTCTGAGGGAAAGAAGATTTAAAAAGAGCGCCAAAGGCCCAGGTTTGAGTAATTTACAAATTAGCCCTACAGTAGTTGATTAGGTAACAGATAAAGAAGTGCAGCTGTAGCAGAGTGGTCTTGTTGGGAGCGGCCTTGTTGAGGTGAAATGCCTTGGTGAGTACAGTGTGAGTCTTTGGTTTGAGAGTCTTCGGCGAGGAAACTGAGGCAAGGAGGCTTCACTTGATCGTAATTTGTGATTTTTTTTGTCCACTGAAGAAATGGCACGCAAGTTGGTACAGTGTGTTTCATGTGGTACATGTGGGAAGTCAGGGACACTGCTGGAGCTTCTGGGAACCACACCTGCAGAAACTGTGTCCAGTTGCAGCTCCTGAATGGGCGTGTTGGGCAACTGGAGAAGCAGCTGGATGACCTCAGGGCCATCTGGGAAAACGCGAGTTTCCTGGACAGGACCTACAGTGAGGTTGTCACGCCGAGGATGCGGGAAGAGCCAAGGTGGGTGACTGTGTGAAAGGGGAGTAAACGTGGAGTGCAGGAGACCCCGGTGGCTGTACCTAATGACAACTGGTAGACCGTCTTGGGAGCTGTCGGGGCAGAAGAAGCTTCCAGTCCGAGCGGCGGACAGGTCAGTGGCTCCAATCCCAGCGATGAGGCGAGACCGGCGAGACCGACGTCGGGCAGAGCCATATTGATGGGTGACTCCATTGTCCGAGGTGCAGACAGGAGATTCTGTGGCGGCAGGCGGGACTCGAGGATGGTCTGTTGCCTCCTTGGTGCCAGGGTTCAAGAGGTCTCGGACCGACTTCAGAACATCCTCGAGAGGGAAGGTGAACCGCCGGAAGCAGTTGTGCACGTGGGCACGAACGACGTCGGGAAGAAGAGGAAGGAGGTTCTGCAATGTGAGTTTAGAGAGTTTGGAAGAAGACTGAGAAGTAGGACGTCGAAGGTGGTTGTCCCTGGACTGCTACCTGTGCCTCGTGCTGGTGAGGGCAGGAACAGAGAGATCGGGGATATGAATGTGTGGCTGGGGGGCTGGGGCAGAGAGCAAGGATTTAGATTTCTAGACCACTGGGATCTCTTCTGGGGTAGGGGTGACCTGTACAAAAGGGACGGGTTACACCTTAACTGGAGGGGGACCAACGTTCTGGCAGGCAGGTTTGCTAGTGCTACATGTGTGGGTCTAAACTAAGTAGTGGGGGGGAGGGGTTGACAAATTGGGAGTATAAAGATGGAGTTAAAGGGGAAGTGAGTACAGGAAAAGTTACAAAAGACTCCCAAACTAATGGGAAGGAAAGTTCGAGAAGAGATAAGAGAGTAAGGTCAGGGGCAATAGTGACCGGTGTGAGAGGGGAGGTGAATGCCGAGGTTAAAGTGTTGTACAGTATATAAATGCGCGAAGTATAAGAAATAAAGTTAATGAGCTTGAGGCTCAGTTTGAAATTGGCAAGTATGATGTTGTGGGAATTACAGAGACATGGCTGCAAGAGGACCAGGGCTGGGAGCCGAATATTCAGGGGAAAAACGTCCTATCGAAAAGACAGACAGGTGGGCAGAGGTGGTGGGGTAGCTCTGTTGGTAAGGAATGAAATTCAGTCCCTTGCGAGGGGGAATCAGGAGATGTAGAATCAGTATGGATAGAACTGAGGAATTGTAAGGGTAAAAAGACCCTAATGGGAGTTATCTATAGGCCCCCAAACAGTAGCCTCGACATAGGGTGCAAGTTGAATCAAGAGTTAAAATTGGCATGTCGCAAATGTAATGCTACGGTGGTTATGGGAGATTTCAACATGCAGGTGGACTGGGAAAATCAGGTTGGTAATGGACCCCAGGAAAGAGAGTTTGTGGAGTGCCTCCGAGATGGATTCTTAGAACAGCTTGTACTGGAGCCTACCAGGGAGAAGGCAATTCTGGATTTAGTGTTGTGTAATGAACCGGATTTGATAAGGGAACTCAAGGTAAAAGAGCCACTAGGAGGTAATGACCATAATATGATAAGTTTTAATCTACAATTTGAGAGGGAGAAGGGAAAATCAGAAGTGTCAGTATTACAGTTGAGCAAAGGGGACTATGGAGGCATGAGAGAGGAGCTGGCCAAAGTTGACTGGAAAGAGGCCCTAGCAGGGAAGACGGTGGAACAACAATGGCAGGTATTTCTGAGAATAATACAGAAGGTGCAGGATCAGTTCATTCCAAAGAGGAAGGAAGATTCTAAGGGGAGTAAGAGGCGACCGTGGCTGACAAGGGAAGTCAAGGACAGTGTAAAAATAAAAGAGAGGTATAACATAGCAAAGATGAGCGGGAAGCCAGAGGATTGGGAAACTTTTAAAGAGCAACAGAAGATATCTAAAATGGCAATATGGGGAGAAAAGATGAGGAAAGCTAGCCAAGAATATAAAGTAGGATATTAAAAGCTTCTTTAGGTATGTGAAGAGGAAAAAATTAGTTAAGACAAATGTCTTTGACATTGAAGACAGAAACGGGTGAATTTATTATGGGGAACAAGGAAATGGCAGACAAATTGAACAGGTACTTCGGATCTGCCTTCACTAAGGAAGGGGACTTACGAAGGGGAAATCATGCTTGGATAATCTTCTGGAATTTTTTGAGGATGTAACAAGTAAAATGGACGAGGGAGAGCCAGTGGATGTAGTGTACCTGGACTTTCAGAAAGCCTTTGATAAAATCCCACACAGGAGATTAGTGGGCAAAATTCGAGCACATGGTATTGGGGGTAGGGTACTGACCTGGAGAGAAAAGTGGTTCGCAGACAGAAAACAAAGAGGAGGGATTAACGGTCCCTTTCAGAATGGCAGGCAGTGACTAGTGGGGTACCGCAATGCTTAGTGCTGGGACCGCAGCTATTTACAATATACATTAATGACTTAGATGAAGGGATTAAAAGTACCATTAGCAAATTTGCAGATGACACAAAGCTGGGTGGCAGTGTAAACTATGAGGAGGATGCTATGAGGATGCAGGGTGACTTGGACAGGTTGGTTGAGTGGGCAGATGCACGGCAGATGCAGTTTAATGTGGATAAATATGAGGTTATTCACTGTGGTGGCAAGAACAGGAAGACAGATTATTATCTGAATAGTTTAGGAAAATAACTGCAGTTGCCGGTACAAATCGAAGGTATTTATTCACAAAATGCTGGAGTAACTCAGCAGGTCAGGCAGCATCTCAGGAGAGAAGGAATGGGCGACGTTTCAGGCCGAGACCCTTCTTCAGACGGATGTCAGGGGGGCGGGACACAGGAAGGATATAGGTGGAGACAGGAAGACAGCGGGAGAACTGGGAAGGGGGAGGGGAAGAGAGGGACAGAGGAACTATCTAAAGTTGGAGAGGTCAATTTTCGCACCGCTGGGCTGCAAGCTGCCCAAGCGAAATATGAGGTGCTGTTCCTCCAATTTCCGGTGGGCCTCACTATGGCACTGGAGGAGGTCAGAAAGGTCAGACTGGGAATGGGAGGGGGAGTTGAAGTGCTCAGCCACCGGGAGATCAGGTTGGTTAAGGTGGACTGAGCGAAGGTGTTGAGCGAAACGATCGACGAGCCTGCGTTTGGTTTCGCCGATGTACTTCTTTACATCGGCGAAACCAAACATAGGCTCGGCGATCGTTTTAAAGCTTAAATCTATCTCCTTGGGAGGGAGGGGAGAGAAGATAATGGGGGTTGAGGGGGATGGAGCAGGGAGAGGAGAAAGGGGGAGGGGGAGGGGAGGGGAGGGGAGGAGGGAGGGAGGGGGAGGTAGGAGGGAGGGGAGGGGGAGGGGGGAGGAGAGGAGGGGGGAGGAGAGGAGGGGGAGGAGAGGAGGGGGGAGGGGAGAAGGAGAGGGCGCTGCACCAATGCAGGAGAGGTTTGGGCCTAACGGGTCCACTTGGTCTAATCTGTCTTAAAGTTGTTGAAACGGCACGGTGGCGCAGCGGTAGAGCTACTGCCTTACAACGCCAGAGACCCCGGTTCGATCCTGACTAGGGCTACCTCTCTGTACAAAGTTTCTACCTTCCTCCTGTGACCTGCGTGTGTTTTCTCCGAGAGCTTTGGTTTCCTTCCACACTCTAAAGGCATACTGAATTGTAGGTTAATTGGCTTGGTATAAAATGTAAAATTGTGTCTAGCGTGTGTAGGATAGTGTTAATGTGCGGGGATCGCTGGGCGGTGCTGACTCGGTCGGCCGAAGAGCCTGTTTCTGCGCTGTATCTCTAAACTAAACTAAACTAAATTTGAAACAGGCTTGGCGATCATTTCGCTCAACACCTTCGCTCGGTCCGCCTTAACCAACCTGATCTCCCAGTGGCTGAGCACTTCAACT
Organism: Rhinoraja longicauda; assembly: GCF_053455715.1. Classification (NCBI taxonomy): domain Eukaryota; kingdom Metazoa; phylum Chordata; class Chondrichthyes; order Rajiformes; family Arhynchobatidae; genus Rhinoraja; species Rhinoraja longicauda. Next base: position 75,617,740 of record NC_135957.1, read on the forward strand.
CCCCCTCCCACTCCCAGTCTGACCTTTCTGTCATGGGCCTCCTCCAATGCCATAGTGAGGCCCACCGGAAATTGGAGGAACAGCACCTCATATTTCGCTTGGGCAGTTTGCAGCCCAGCGGTATGAACATTGACTTCTCCAACTTTAGATAGTTCTTCTGTCCCTCTCTTCCCCTCCCCCTCCCTCTATCTTCCTGTCTCCACCTATATCCTTCCTTTGTCCCGCCCCCCCTGACATCAGTCTGAAGAAGGGTCTCGACCCGAAACGTCACCCATTCCTTCTCTCCTGAGATGCTGCCTGACCTGCTGAGTTACTCCAGCATTTTGTGAAATAAATACCTTCGATTTGTACCAGCATCTGCAGTTATTTTCTTACACTAAATTTGAAGCAATCGTTTTTTTGAACAACTACGGTAGAAGTGGAGCAGAATCTCACACCCTACCTTCAACAGATGTCATGTCTGTACAGTCCGGTATGGGTAATGTTATCTATTGGTTTAATCTTGTATTCTGCAAAGCTGCACATTGAGGGCTGACACTGGAAATATCTTCAACCTTGTACAAAATATTCCATATACATTCAGAGCCCAAATTACTGTCTAAGGTTACTTATTAACATTTAAGAAACTATAATTGATACATTCTATCAAAATATTCTATCATAATTCCATCAAATCATGTTTTAGGTTTTGCTTTATCATTGTCGTGTGTCATAACAATGCCATTGTCATTATCCTTGTCATAGAGAGATACAGCGTGGAAACAGGCCCTTTGGCCCAACTTGCCCACGCCAGCCCAACATGTCCCATCCACACTAGTCTTATCTTCCTGAGTTTGGTTAATATCCCTCTAAACCTATCCTATCCATGTACCCGGTTAAATGTTTCTTAAACGTTGTGATAGACAATAGACAATAGACAATAGGTGCAGGAGGAGGCCATTCGGCCCTTCGAGCCAGCACCACCATTCATGTGATCATGGCTGATCATTCTCAATCAGTACCCCGTTCCTGCCTTCTCCCCATACCTCCTGACTCTGCTATCTTTAAGAGCTCTATCTAGCTCTCTCTTGAATGCATCCAGAGAATTGGCCTCCACTGCCTTCTGTAATGTATACCAGTTCAGTAAATTGTCATGAGGTACAGTGAAAAACTGTTAATAGACGCAAAAAGCTGGAGTAACTCAGCGGGACAGGCAGCATCTCTGGAGAAAAGGAATGGGTGACGTTTTGGGGTCGAGAGGAGCTATTGTTGCTTTAGCTTTATCGATCTTTCCGTGAAGTGTACCGACTGGCCAAGGTCACATGAATCGTGGAGCATTTAGCGTTATAAAATCTATTTCACAAAATGCTGGAGTAACTCAGCAGGTCAGGCAGCATCTCAGAAGAGAAGGAATGGGTGACGTTTCGGGTCGATACCCTTCTTCAGACTGATATCAGGTGGGCGGGACAAAGGAAGGAAGTTATAAAATCTATTGTTAGCCAAATCTTCTTGAGAGGATTCTAACTGTTTAGAGCACCTGCGCTCGGTCCGCATTAACCAAACTGATCTCCCGGTGGCTGAGCACTTCAACACCCCCTCCCATTCCCAGTCTGACCTTTCTGTCATGGGCCCCCTCCAGTGCCATAGTGAGGCCCACCGGAAATTGGAGGAACAGCACCTCATATTTCGCCTGGGCAGCTTGCAGCCCACTGCTATGAACATCGACTTCTCCAACTTTAGATAGTTCCTCTGTCCCTCTCTTCCCCTCCTCCTCCCTCTATCTTCCTGTCTCCACCTATAATCCTTCCTTTGTCCCGCCCCCCTGACATCAGTCTGAAGAAGGGTCTCGACCCGAAACGTCACCCATTCCTTCTCTCCCGAGATGCTGCCTGACCTGCTGAGTTACTCCAGCATTTTGTGAATAAATACCTTCGATTTGTACCAGCATCTGCAGTTATTTTCTTATACTACAGGTAGCCAATGTAATTCCACGTGGAATCATTTTAAAGTAACAAATTTGGGCGGTCACGGTAGCGCATCGGTAGAGTTGCAGCCATGCAGCGCCAGAGACCCGGGTTCGATCCCGACTACGGGCGCTGTCTGGTTTTGTACGTTCTCCCCGTGACCTGCGTGGGTTTTCTCCGAGATCTTCGGTTTCCTCCCACACTCCAAAGACGTACAGGTTTGTTGTTTAATTGGCTTGGTATAATTGTAAATTGTCCCCAGTGGGTGTAGGATGATGTTAATGTGCGGGGATCGCTGGTCGGCGCGGACCCGGTGGGCCGAAGGGCCTGTTTCCGCGCTGTAGCTCTAAACTAAACTAAGCTAAATGAGCTCAGTGAGGCGGTTGCCAGAGCAGTGAAGAAAGATGAGGAAGCTTGGGGATATCAGTAACGCCTGCAGAAATGTGTCTTATATTCCCACATAGTTGATGCTCTCAGCAACCCGAAAGGGAACTGAGTGTCAAATGAAGCACTTTAAGTGATATGTGATGTATTCTGTAACGCTCCTCCTACTGAATTGTAGAGCCCTGCACTGTTACAGGTACAGAATAAATCTCTGCTTACTTACAATTCAGGGACTGCTTCGGTACGGCATCGCCAAACCCTCATTTCAGATTCTATGTTTTATATATATATCTATGTACTAAAACTCTCGTTTGTTATCTTGTTTGTGACTGAACTTCAGCCCAAACGGTACACGATAGCGCGACAGTTTTAGGCCCACCTTACTCACCATTGTCACTTTAGTGATAATGCAAGTAGTTTCATTGAAATCGGTGTTATATTTTGTAAAGTTATTCACATTTTAAAGTTTAAAAGGAGGGGAGGAGGGAGGGAGGGGGGAGTGGGGGAGTGGGGGAGAAGGAAGAGGGGAGTTGAGGAGAGAGGAGAGAGGGGAGGGGGGGGGGGAAGGACAGGGTGCTGCACCAATGCAGGAGAGGTTTGGGCCCAACGGGTCCACTTGGTCTAGTATTGACTAAAGCTCTCCTCAAAATGGATCAAAGACTTGTGCCAAATGGGCCTACTCCAAATCTCCCACTTGCTAAACATTTTAACTCCCCTCTGCAGGAAGGAACTGCAGATGCTGGTTTAAACCGAAGATGGACACAAAAAGCTGGAGTAACTCAGCGGGCCAGGCAGCATCTCTGGAGAGAAGGAAATGGGTGACGTTTTGGGTCGAGACCCTTCTTCAAACTCCCCTTACCATTCCCACGCTGACCTTTCTGTCCTGGGCCTCTGCCACCGTCAGAGTGAGTGATGGAAAATGTATGTATTTGTTACCTTGTGGATTCTGTCTGTGTCTGTACCTATAAGATAATTGCTGGCGCGACCAGAAGTTGTTTTGCAAGGTCGCTTACCGAAACTGCCTAGGGCACAAGTAATTAACAGGTCTCATTCACAAAATGCTGGAGTAACTCAGCAGGTCAGGCAGCATCTCGGGAGAGAAGGAATGGGTGACGTTTCGGGTCGAGACCCTTCTTCAGACTGAAGAAGGGTCTCGACCCGAAACGTCACCCATTCCTTCTCTCCCGAGATGCTGCCTGACCTGCTGAGTTACTCCAGCATTTTGTGAATAAATCGATTTGTACCAGCATCTGCAGTTATTTTTCTTATATTAACAGGTCTCAGTCAGCTATCTGATGCGGACCGTCCGGCGCGGCCTGCAACCACAACAACCTGACCGCGGGAGAAGACGGCAGGGGAAGGGAAAGACATTGTGGCCTTCCATCACAGTGAAGAGAGGACTGGAGGAGACTCACTGTGATGGATGTTTCTTTGATGGATGTTCTTTTTTTGTGTGTTTTTG